>NW_022900928.1:15974736-15992917 GCF_012274545.1 Fukomys damarensis
ATATTCCTTCTACCCTCCAAAATTATAAATAAATATAAATTTTCTTCTCACATTTTTCCCTTGTATTAGTAGGAATATCTTGTTTTTAAAAGTAAGGAAAACAGTAACAATCAATCTTAGCTCTGTCTTATTTTCACAGGCTCAAGCTGAAAAAAAATTGTGGATTAAATTCCCTTTTGCCAAAACAACATATTTATATAATCATATTCTTCCCTTTTAAAGGATATAAAGTACTGACTTTAACTCTGAAAAAATAATTTAATAGGAACCTTAAAATTTAGGAGTTCCCTGTAAATGCTACTATTGCCTTTTCAAGGGATGTTCATGCACTGATTAAAGCTATTCTTCAGGGCCAGGTCTGAGATATACAAACCATCCTCTGAATTTCAACTCTTTATGTCAAACTTAAACCAGATTTTAGTTGGGATTAAAATAACATCTTTGGGGTGGGCTTTTCTCCCTTACTAATAATCACTAATGAATTTATATATTCTGTAAAATGCACATGAGGATTAATATTAATTTTTCACTGCTATTGCTGGTCTACTGCCCCATGCTTAACCTCTGCAGTTGACAGTGATACTGACTACATATTGGTATGGCAGTATCAGGACTAAGGAATTAACGTTAGTTGTTCAAATTTCCCTTACAGTTATTACATATTTAATAAGCAACATTATCATCTCATGTACCTATTAACTCCAGAATACCAGGCTGCCGCAAGACTTGTGTTGACAACTACATCTACAGGAACGAGATCTGCAAGGGCGTTGTTGGAGGCACGCATTGTTCGAAGAATTCCTTTCCCTGCCTTTGTTGAAATTAAAAACAACACCGTAAGATAATATAAGCCAAAGTATGTGTGTGTGTGTGTGTGTGTGTGTGTGTGTGTATTTAATTTAAAAAGAACTAAAGAAAACAGAAAAAACAAAGGATATTAAGTAAATCAAAAAATTTACTTACCGCAATAAAGAGACCACTTGGTCCATTAAAGTTATCAATCCATCCCTAATGCCAAAAATTAAAAGGAGAATGAAGGGAGCTTAGAAATATGACCTAGAGATTATTTGAAATCTGTAACTCCAAACAGATACTTCATAATTTTCTTTCAAAAACTAAAATATCTACACTCAGTCAGAATATTGTCCCCAGCCCAAATAGAAGTCACCTTCCTCTGGGATACTAAATAGCTAAGTAAAATATTTCCAAGGGTTATTTTTCCATTATTTCTCTACAAAGGGTATTTAATAAAAAGGAGTGTATATTTAATTGTACTAACTTAAGACCGTTCTGTTCCATTTTGATTTTATGCTATTTACTAATGCAGCACCCTAATTAGAAATTTACTGAGTAAAACAGGAATATAGAGTAATTATCCAAGCAAAAAGAGATGTTATCAGTACCACCACATAGATCTATGTTGCTCCTAAATCAATTTATCTTTTATTTTATATATGTGGCTTATTTTATTCTAGGGATTTACAAATACTGTAACAGCAAATTATCATAGAAATCTCTTGTACCTTGCTTATTTTGTGAAATCTACCTCTAGAAGGGCCTCTTTTTGGTAATGAAAATATAGTATGGCTTAAAATCCTCAGTTCCAATTATTTATAAAACTTTCTAACAACTTACAGGAAAAGGTTCTTTCCAACTGGCACCAACAATTGACGGCCTTACAATTGCCACATTTAGCTTTGCTCCTTCTTGCTGTACAACATATTCTGCCAAAGCTTTTGTGTATATGTATGTATTAGGTCTGTCGCCTATTAATTTTGGTGTGATATCATTTACTAGGCCATCATCCATCCATCTGTAAACAAAGAAATGGCATATGAAAATATTTCCAGGTATTTTACTAAAGAATAAAACTATTAAGGTGAACTTTGAACATTCAAACATATCTGATTTTTCTTGTTACAATCTTATTTAAAATGACTTTATTTTTCAATTAAAAGCAGCTTTCTCCTAAAAAAAAACCAAAACATATATTTCATATATGTTTGATCAAGAATGCTACCCCAGACCAAAGTGAAATTGCGTTATATCAGACAACACATAAATTGTATTTTCTTTCTTAAGACCCAAATACGTTCTAAAATGTAACTGGCCTCAAATGTTTCAAATTAAGAATTATGTATAGACTGTACATAAGCACCTAACAGAGTATCATGTTAATTATATACATTTGCAATTCACATACATTAACAATGATCAAATAATCTAAACACTTAAGATGAAGAAGCACTAAAACTATAAGTCCTCACAATATTATTAAGTACTAGAATAAACAATGAAAATGTATTGAAACATGCTATGAAAATTCAATTAACCTACTCTGAAGTCACAAAATTCCTCCAATTCTCTCAGTATCTCTGAAAACAAATGGTCTACTCAGATCATCTGCAAAAGTAATGTGATAAACTAGTTATGTCTATAGTGTTTCCTGATGTAAATTTCTGATTCTTATATGTTACATACTTGCTTGTAGGGTTTTTTTTTTTTCCTTTTTGTCTATGCTGGGCATAAAAGTGGACTCATTACTGTTACATTCTAATGATATACACACTGATAAGGACACATAACATGGAGATGATCAAGACAAATTTTCTTCTGTATTCAGCAGTACTTCTATTAATAATGTGAAATAAGAAGTAAAGGGCTAAAGGTGTAAGAAAAGTGGGAAGGGTGGGGGAAACGTAATAAGGGAGAGGAAAAAAATATGAGAAACTGAAAAAATGGAAATAAAGTGTTTGTAAATGAGGAGGGGAGGAGGGGGTGAAGGGAGGGCAGGGACAAGGGGAAAAATGAGAATCAAGACCTATTATGTAAAGGCACAGAATCCCAATGATGAATGTAACTGTATTTGTATACCTAGATTGTACCAATAACCTCAAAAAAAAAGAAAATGAGAAGAGATCTATTATGTAAAGGCACAGAATCCCAATGATGAATGTAACTGTATTTGTATACCTAGATTGTACCAATAACCTCAAAAAAAAAGAAAAAAGAAAAAGACAGAAGTACTTCTAATAGGTGGAAGGAAAAGAACATTAATTAAAATGAAGGGAGACTGCTATCCAACTTAGGAAAAATTCCACAATGGAGATGAGTTTTGAAAACTGGGAGTTTGCTGGGCCTGGTGCCACAAGTCTGTAACCCTAGCATTCAGAATGTGGAGGCGTGAGGATCCCAGCAGCTGAGGCCAACCTGGACTACACAGTGAGTTCAACGACAGCCTGGACTACAAAGCAGGACTTTGTCTCAAAAAAAAAACAAATAAAAAACTGAAAACAGGGATAGTTAATAAGGGGTACATAGCAACTCTACAGAACTAGAGCATAGATTTTAGCAAGTTAGCCTTATGACCATGAGCAAACCCATGAGTTATCACAAAACTATGCTAGCAAGGAAAGGTGAAAAAAATTAGCTTACAAGTTATTTCTCAATACCTTAGATGTTTATATACACCAGTAACAAGAAAAAAAGTAGTATGTCTCATTAACTTCCATAATCAATTTTTCCCAGATAGTGGACACTTTTGACTACAACCAGTTCCTGAGTCCTAAGATAGATTCAGCATTATTCAAAGAATGTCTCACTAAATTCTTATGCTTATTAATTTTCCTGTTTCCTCAGAATGATTGGCAGGAAAGCCTTAAAAACAAAGACTGTGTGCTTATTTTAGAAGAAAAAAGGGATGGTGATTAAGGAGTCAAAAGTGAATAGATAAAAGAAGGCTAAGGACAGATGAACAGATACAAAAGCTCAGATATTATATCAAGATTAACAAGTATGTGAAGATGGATGTTGGAATGTTTCTATAACTGTTGTCTATACAAGAAAAAAGATTCTGATCTTGTTTATTGCACTTGATAAGAACACATAAGCTGAAGTAAGAATTAGCCCATGGTATATGCATATTTCACTTAATACACATCCATCATGTACTTAAAAATATTCATGTAATAATTACTGATAGGATCCCACACCTGAGCAAGATGGTAAGCAAAATCCTAGGGAGTATGAATTAAAGGATGATGACTCCTCTGATTCCTTAATAATTAAAGACTATCCTATATATACTCTAGTGGAGGTGAACCTATGGCATGCATGCTGCAGCTAGCTATTTGCTATCATTGAAAGATCTAAAAGGTTCGCCATCACTGATATACTCCATTATATGGAGGGGAAAAGAAGGGAAGATGTTTGTAGCCTTTAGTTAATTGGAACCTTGTTATTAAACAGACCAAAACTGATTTCCAGAGGTACCTTTGGTTTACTAGGACTGATTACCTGAAAAGCAGAACCCCTAGGATGATGGATGAACTGATCAGAGGCCTCTGTCTAACCATTATACATGAGTAAGTATGAAGTTCCACACTGACTTCACCACTTACATAAATCTATATAATAAAAAATTTTGCAGATATGCAATTATTTGTTGAATAAAGGAAGAAATAAATGTACACATGTGTATGTGCAAGTGTATGAAGGAGAGAAAAAGAGGAAAAAATAAACCTTGGGATTAAAGCAACGTATATACATTTTAAACAAACATACTCTAAAGAATCAATCAGCTTCTTGGGATCTACAGGAGGTGGATAGACTACTTCATCAATATGCTTTCGATTGCAGTAGGCATATGCTGTTGAGACATGCATGAACACTTCCAGATTCTTCATTTGTTGTGCAAGGAGAATAAGCTGTCGCGTAGCAATTACATTTAACTGAACAGCATCTCTGTAAAAGAAAGTGACAATGAAATACTGGAAATCTATGTTACTTATTTTGTTTAACAAAATTTTTTTTTCATTAAGGAGGTACACAGACACAAAAATAGACTTCTGATTCTTTAGGTATTTTATATATTTTATTTCAGTACAAAGTACATTCATTCTACTTCTAGGTTCTAAAAGAAATTTTGTGATTATAAAATAAACTGCACTGCAGGGTTGAGAAGTAAAAGTACACATTAAAAATAATTGCCCAAAATATATTCAGATCATTTCAGTCTTTGGCTTTTCTGTATACACTGTGAACTCATCCTAAACATCCTCTGCATCTTGGTTTCTAAACGTTTTATCTTTCATGATATGGGCAAGTAGAAAAAACTCAAATGGCTGAGTAATTTTAAAATGCTGAGGTACAGTTAGTTACCTGTAAAAGTATAATTGCCAAATAAAACTCAGAAATGTTAAATTATATTAATATATAATTCAGAGAGAGTTCAAAAGGGCTGGGGATTTAGCTCAATGGTGCTGCTGCCCGCCTCTCAAGCGCAAGGTCCCAAGCTCAATCCCCAATAGCAGAAAAAAAAGTGAGAGTTCAGAAACATTACTATATTATCAAAAAAGAACGTCTATTTCCCTCTCTGTAATAATAATAATACAAATAATTTTAAGAATACCTTAAAAATTCAAAGGAATATTATGATAAAACTTTCTTGTAACAGGCATAGCAAGATTCCAAAATGATCTATATATTTCCCTTTTCAGAATTTCAGTGAATAATTCCACAAAAGCAAAAGTATATTTTGCAGGGAAGAAATCAATGAAGCACCTTCTATTAATAAAGCCTACAGAGTCCAAATATTCATTATTAATGGAATAGTTCAATAAAGCAAGTACAGCGTTTTATCACAATTAAAGAATATAGCCTTTAATAGAATCAATCATATGAAGACCATAAGAACAATCTGTATGAATACAAAAAGCACATATTATCACATGAAGCAGGATGGAGAACAAAGCTCTGGAATCAGACTGGGCTCAAATCTTGGCTTGGCCCCCCTATCAGCTAAGATGAAAAGTCACTCAAGCACTCAGGCTTCTCCTGTAAAGATTTCTTCACCTGTAAAAGGAAACAACAATGGAATCTACCTACTACACTTATATAAAATTAAATAAAACAAATAGCTTGCAAGCATTCTGTACTTTTCCTAATGTAGTCTCACAACAAGCAGCCAATAAATATTAAGGTAATAAATGTTGGGTAGTTTTTGTTTTCTATTGAATTTTGCTTATAGCTTTTAAAAAAAATGTTTGATCCAAAGGTCTACATGATGATAATCACTAACAATGTATTTGTCAAAGTCACTGAGAGTAGATTTTAGGAGTTCTCATCCCCTCAAAACCAGTATGTGAGGTTAATACATTATTAGCTCAAAACAGGTTGTACATGACATATACAATTTTGCCAATTAAAAACTAAAGGGGGGAATGAGATAATACCAGTGCTAAAACCAACACAGTATTTACAACTGTATTTACACTAAAAGTCAACACAACCGTTCAAAAAGAAATTAGAAGAACCAGAAGTTGAGAAATTACAGAAAAAAACTGTTCTCTTTACTTTTTTAGAAAAAAAAATTAAAATTCCTTAAATTCATTATATGAAATGAATCACATACTGTATCAATGACAGAATGTCATCAAATCACTAAAATTAGTCATAAAATTAGAAATAAGAAAATTGTTTCTACACTAAATTTTAAAAGTAAAATTAGAAAGTCCATGTTTATAAAAATATAAAATATTCAGAAAGAATTAAAAATAACATAAACTTTGCAAAATAATTGTTGGTATTTAGAAGGAAAAAAAGCCAACTATTCTTTGCTATACTGTCATTTGTATATTCCAATCCACTTGACTATAAAGCAGTGCTTTGATATCTACCTTGTTTTCAAAACAGGAATGAGAACACTACTGTTTGGGGACAGGTATATAGAGAGTATTTTGTTACAAGTTCCTGGGGACAGGATAAAAAGTTCTGGGTCCCCAGAAACAAGGAAAAATTCATAAAAGGGGAGAGGGGACACCTATGCCTTATTTATATATATATATTTAGAGATTATGAAAATAACAAAATTTTAATGAAATTGGAGTGGAATCTTTTAATCATGGGGTTTTTCCTTATCTCAACTGAGGGCAAACAAATCTATTCAAATGGAAATCTAGCCAGAAAGTCATTTCACAGAGAGGATACTATCCACTGGACTAGTAGGGAATGTGCTGTTTTCTTTTTCATTTGCAAAACAATGGGTGTAGAGAGTAATGTTCTGGATATTCTGTTACTTGCTTCTGAGAGTGGTTTCAGTGTTTCTGGGTCATTGAAAGGAATAACTCCACAGGCACAGGTTCCTGTGTCCTGCCTCCCTCCACCCTACTTGAAGAGCTCAACCTGAAACTATTTCATGCCACTGTAAGGTAACTCTAGGTATCTCTCTGTCAGGCTATTCTACCCCAACCCAATTCCTATTTTGCTGAACTTCAGGCTGAGACCCTGTCATGTTTGACCTGACATAGTACTTAGTACTAAACAAGAATGTTTCATTATGTTTTAACTATAACGGAGCCACAAATGCTAAAAACAGGCTTTTAGGAAAGGGGTGGAAAATGAGCAAATCTTTGCAACTGTGGTCTTTCATTATATATAGACAGAGAAACCACTTCGGAAAGAAAAAAGACAATGTTCAATTTGAACTGCCAATAAATTTTCTCATTTACCAATCTTACAAAACATTTAGGGTTCTTCAAAATCTACATAATACTTCTAAAATCCTCAAACCAGCACTTTCATAACTGGCATAACATACAACTGAGATTGTATTAAAGATACAGGCTCCTAAACCTCATCCTCAGATATTTTTAATGTTTGAAATAAAGCTTGTTCAAATGCATTTTAAGTAAGTTCCTTGAACCATTTTGATACAAATCTCTTTTTACCTCATCTTACCCCTGAGAAAACAATGCCTAGGTGAGCCTGTATCACTACTATAATGGCCATTTTTTAAAATCTTAATACAATCACATTTGGCAACCAAGGAAATCAATCTTAGAATAGAGGACTTAGATATCTGTAATTTTAAAGATGTCTCTAAAGCTCACTGTGGGGACAGTGGTTACAAAAGTACTATACTCCTAACTAATCTTCCTATCAATTTTTTCCCATCTCAAGATTTAGGAACCTTATCTAAAACTATATGCTCTCAATTTTCATAGCACTTGATGTATGAACATACCACATTGTTTTCTAACCTCTATGCTAGTTATTTAACCATTTCCTATCTCCTCTAATAGACTATATGGAGTTGGTAAATAGGGTCTATATACAGCTACATCTTGGTTTCTCCCCAAGATACCAAAGCATAATGTATTCTTCCTCCTTGCAACTAAAAGCTCTGTGCAATTTTATATTTGTGGATTAATTTAACAAATAGTTATAAGGAATAATTATTTTTTAAGAGGCCACTATAGTGCCACAGCTAGTATTTTAGAAGGTTTGGTTCAAATCTAATGTCCTATCACCATTTAGATATCAACATCTATTAACATTGCTGCACAGAAATAATTCTGATGTGATGACTACGGCTTAGTCTGTGAATATTCAATGGATACATATACCCTGACAAGAAGAGAAAAATACAGTATTGACCCTGTCTACTACAGACTCTCTAGTATAAGAATATAGAACAATGATGAAAAGATGTCCTTTTTATTTATGGTAGCCTCCTTTATCCCAGGGAAACAAAAAAGAGAAATGCCCTCTTTGTAAATGTTATGTTGATGAGATTTACCCTCATTAATTCTGTCTGTTAACAAATCAAATTTCCCTTTAGAACTATCTGATTTCTCCCTTTAAGTCAATGAAGACTACAACAATTAAGACTGTAACATTATCCATATACATTTTTGTCCTGAAAACATAAAAGTTTAATAGAGCTTTGTGAACTCTCTTAGTTACTGAGAAATTGAAGGTCAGAACCATGGAAGAAAAATATGTTAGAATAATTATGTTATACAATGAATTTTGGGAATGATAAAGCACCAAAAACTAGGGACTACATTTACAATCTTGGAAATATTAGTTAAAATGAATTTAGATTTATATGCAAAAACATACATGAAAAGAAACTTTAAATGGAAAATTTAAAAAGTTTTATTAGTTGATGAGAATATCAATCCTTTAAGATTTAAGTGTTGCTCTGAAAATATTGTTTAAAAAGTATTTGTAAACATTTTTATTTGAAGATTAATATGTGTTCATGGTAGAATATATACAGATAAAACTAAAAACCATCTGTAAGTACATCATCTAAAAACATTAGCAAATATAGAAAAACATATAAATACAGACATAATACATATTTTGTGAAAATAAGATACTATATAGTTCTATAACATTCTTTCATCGCCTTCGAATCATGAACACATAATTGCTGCATGGTATTTACTTTACTTGTTGGCTGCACAGAAAGAACCAAAAGGGAAATAAAACAACTGCTACATGTTCAAATTTTATTTGGTAAATTAGCAAGCTGACACATCATTAAAACTTATAAAAGAAGAAAAAAATCTTTTGAGAAATACTGTATTAATTTTATAGATGAGGAAACTTAAAGAAGTTAATAACTTGCCTGAACTCATCAGCCAATAAATAAATCAAGAGGAGAACTAGGATAGTTTCCAAGCTCTTTCTCTTTCCAATACAGCGCTGCCTCAGCTTCTTAAGTGTAAAATGGATTTGGCTATTTTACACTGGACAAGATTAGCATGGAATAACATAATGCATGAAAACACTGCTGCAGAAATATAAGGGACTTCACAGTGCCCTCACTAGAAATAGGGGCAAAACCCGCTGTAATGCTCTGGCATTACAAACTCTCATATATGTAATGTTAGGCTGATAAGATGATATGGCAAAAAATACCACAGTCCTTTGTAATTATAATAATTTAAACATTTTAAAAAGAAGCCCTTCATATAGTTTTAAAACCTTAAAAGAAAGCTATACTATTTTAACTGTCATAAGACTATAAATTAGACAAATATCATAAACCCTCTATTTTCGGATAAACAATCAAAAAGAATACACTGAACTAAGAACTATTATTCTAAATGCATTATCATTGTATTTTTTTTTAAATAATGAACTTACACTGTTATTTCTTTTCTTGAAAGAAGCATACTGAAGTCCAAAGTATTTTCTAAATTAAACTTACATCC
This sequence comes from Fukomys damarensis, assembly GCF_012274545.1. Taxonomy (NCBI): domain Eukaryota; kingdom Metazoa; phylum Chordata; class Mammalia; order Rodentia; family Bathyergidae; genus Fukomys; species Fukomys damarensis. The sequence goes on from NW_022900928.1 coordinate 15,984,744, forward strand.
AACGTAGCTTGCTCCTAATTGCTACCAAGGCAGTGTTTTTAATCTTCTCCAATTATTTTATTTCTTTGTTTGTTGATACAGGGTCTCACTGTGTTCCATGCTGGTGAACCAACTAAGGCCAGGTTGGCCTCAAACAGGCAATTCTCTTGCCTCAGCCTCCCAAGTACTCTGGGATTATGAGTGTGCCCACCATACAAAACTTCTTCTCCATTTTGGGGCTTTCTCTGTCTCACTTTTAAATTCATGAAAAGCACTTGCAGTAAACACACAAAGTTATCCTATGTTTTTAAACTGATACTTTTAACATTCTATAGAACACTGAAATCCACAATTAGCATATATAAAAAACAATCAATTTCAATCACTTTCAAAACAATTTGATTAAAAATAAGTTCAAATATTACAAAAATACTTGAACCTACCTTAAATTTTCATTAAACCGTACTGTAGCTGCACAGTGAAATATAATATTGGTAGAATCTATGATGACCTCTTCATCTTCTTCACTAAGAGCCAGTTTAGGCTGGGTGAGTTCACTGTTGATTGCTACAATTTTCTCTCTAAAATCTGGATTTTCATCTCTCAGTCTGTCAAAGAGCTATCAGAGAGGAGAAATGCTTATTTTAGGATAATATTTTTCCATTTTCTAAAACTCACTATAAACCCTTTTCCCCACCAAAGATGATATTTTAACAACTTATACTATATATTTCCTGAAGTTGCTATTATTAAGAAAATATCCTATGGGGCTTATATTATCATCCCCATTTTAGAGATATAGAATCTAAGATTCAAAGAGGTCAACACTTTGGTTAATTAGATTATTCCTCAGAGTAGACTTAAGCAATGCATCAAGACATGTTTTAAAAGGATCATTCAGATTTCTAAAATCCAGAACTTAATTTATCACTTCATTTCATTTGTTTTATACCTGTTCAGTAGAATTAAGTACTATCATTCACATTCAACCTAAAATCTTAGAACAAATTTTTTAAAAGTTGGGAAGCAAATATATAGACTAGAAATTAGACAAACTTTGGAAAATATATATATAGGATTTAGACTGAAACTGCAACATTTTTTATAGCCAAAGGAATACATTTTGCTGGATAACCAATTGGATCACAAGATAATTAAAGTGCAAAGGCACATTGAGTATGAATAAAGCTTTAGTTTTTAATGCCAGACATAATAGAGCAACACCTATGCTACCTATGATCACACTATAATTCACCACTCCAATTACAGCACATGTTTGAAGTTTTAAGAAGATTTTTAACCTGGGAAGAATGTCTATATATTACAAACAATGCCCACTTTCATTTTCCTAAACAACTTTCATATTCAATAGCCTCTCCTTCCACTATTCCTAGTTACTTAAAAATTAGTGTCTTAATTTTAAAAAATTCCTAAGTATTTCATATTAGTCAGGTACCTTTTATATTGTGAGAAAATAAGGAAATGGACTTTCCCTTCAAATTGTTTACAATCTAGTACTAAAAACTAGACAAGTAAATGGACAATTACAATATAGTGGTATAAATAATAAAACATTAATAATACAGTGCTATGAGACTGCATGGGACACATGCTTAACACACCTCAGTAAGGCCACACACAACTTCTCAAGGAGAGATCTGAGGGACAAATAACACATGCATGTGTGTATGTGAGCACTGGGAACAAAAGTGAGGGAGAAAAGGCCCTGAAATTATAAAGCAGAAAATCAGTGTTCCAGAATAGAATGAAAAAAAAATTTTTTTAGAAAGATTTGGGAGGTAACATCAACTGGAGTTGGCCAATGACTAGATTTGAGGGATAAGAAAAGTAAACTGCAGGGGCCGGGGATTTAGCACAGAGGTTCTGGCGCCTGCCTTGCAAGCACAAGGACCTGAGTTCGATCCCCAGCACCAAAAAAAAAAGAAATGTAAACTGCAAGAGAATAGGGACTGCTGTTTTGCTCAGTACACAGGCCCTAAATAGCAAAGTACATAGAAAAGGCACAGATTTGATAAATATTTGTTAAGTTTAAAAACTTCGATTATGCAAAACACTGGAAAGAAAAAGTTTTGAAGACAGGAATTCAGTCTGTGAGTGCTGAGTGTAAAGTGCCTAAATGCCATTGCAGAGGTATTGGCTTCATGGGTCTTGAGTTCAATGGGGAGAGAGTCAGAGGTGATACAGGTTTTAATAACAAACACACAGCAGCATTAACTGAAGCCCTGAGAAGCGAAGAGATCACCCAGATAGAAACAAAATGAGCAAAATCAAAACTGTATGAAACTACTTTCAAATCCAGTTTAAAATATAACCATTTAACTCACAGAGTGCTGAGTGACCACCTCACTGGGCCTATTAAGAAGAGATCAAGGCTTAGGCCAGAAACCTGAAGAATATTAATATTTAAGGTACAAGCAGAGAAAAAGGAACCTAAGGAATGACCAGAAGAGTACTAACACTTTGGAGTCACACTTCATTCTACCGATTGTCGATGGCCACTACCACTAGGATATACACAATCATGCACTTCATTTTCTACTACCATCCCAGTGGTTCTAGTTCACCAGGACTCTACTTCCTATTTTATTAAGTTCACTGATGTCTTTTGAATATACTTTATTGCTTTTCCATACTTTACTTCATGATCAACTATTGTATTGTATTTTGTGGTGCTAGGTATCAAATCCAGGGCTCTGCACATACTAGGCAAGAGCACAACCAATGAGCTACATGCACCTTACCCCAGTATCAATGACCTTGATTCAGTTCCTACCATCCAATGAAGTTTCTTTTCCCTGAGACATTTTCATGCATCTGCAGTTCTCAAGTATGGGTATTTTGGTCTCCAGAGACATCTGGCAACATCTGGAAACATTTTTTCTAGTCACAACAATGAAATAGTACCTAGTGGTAGAGGCCAGGAAAATACATAGGATAGCCCCTACAGTAAAAAACTTCTCAGCCCAAAATGTCAATATTGCTGAAGCTGAGAAACCTTGCTACAAGTTAATGTTTATGGTATGTATTTTTTGCCTATGTTCAAAGTAGGAGTTAAACTACATACTCAATGCTACCTGACACAAAAAGGACTCATTTTCATTGATTCACCAGCAATGGTATACATGGGGAAAAAGTGGCCCCAGGATTAAGTGGTGGAATATGGCAGGAGGAAACTGGAGACACAAGTAAATTAGTTACTTTTGTATTGTATAAAATACAAAGATACTGGGTCAAAATATCTGACATACACAGTTTAAAGGTTTACTTTTGGCTTAGTTTCAGACGATTCAGTCCATGGTCATCTGGCTCCAAGGCAGAAACATCATGATGGAAGGGAGTGGAGCAAAGCAGCTCATCTCACAGCAGCCAGGAAGCAGAGAGCGCAATAAATAGTCAGAGAAAAGAAAGTCCCTTCAAAAGCATGCTCCTAGTGACCCATGCCCCCAGTGAACTATTTTCTCCAATTAAGAAACACTTCTTAATAGCCTATTCATCCATGAGCTCATTAGTGGGTTAATCTATTGATGAGGTTAGAGCTCTGAATATGAGACTTTGGAAGAACACTTTTAGATCTAAACCATAACAAGGTGTTATCAATTTTAGTCAAGTATTTGGGGACAAAACATTTTTATACTGAAAATAATGATCACATGTTCATTAAAATTTTAGACTCCGAGTACAAAAATACTCATTTTCTTTACAAATTAGACTTATTGTGAAGGAAACTTTAGAAGCACTGTCCTAGACATCCCAGAGGAGATGCTCAACTCTGACATTTCACTCAAGCCCTTCATTCCTACACTAAGATTATTCAGGTCTTCTATTCCTAACCAAGATTACTCTGGCCCTCCATTCCTAAACCAAGAATATTCAAGCCCTCAATTCCTACACCAAGAGTATTTCAAGCACTCCATTCCTACACCAAGCCATCAATTTCACCAACTGCTGCTGTCCAGGTCCCTCTCAACACGTCTACATTTCCTTCCTTCCCTTCTCCCTCCTAAAAATTTTTCCAGGAAGCAAAGATTCCCTCTCATTTATCCCTGAATTCAATGCCCTGTGTGTCAAGTCAAATGCCCAAGACTAAATAGGTATAATAAATGTTTTCTTAAAAATAAATGAAATTGAATCCCTCTGGCAGAATGAGATGTTGGGAGGCAGGCGTTAAAACACATCCTCATCAGTGGTTTAAGATAAAATTGACTTGGGCAGAGAAAGCAAAAAAACTGAGACGCAGGCATTTTTACTTAGAAAAGCCCTGGTGGTCGTAGAGCCTCCTCAATGACTCCTTTCTCCTAGGGTTTTTGTTTTGTTCTGTTTTTAAAAGTATACCTTTGTAGTATATTCAGCGTAGGTAGTTGGTACATGTCTTTTTAGGTCCCCCACCCTCAACTTCTCTTAATCCTCTTCATACTTACAAAATATTTCCCTGTTTTCTACTGTCTGTCTTTTATTTTTATTTCTACTTTGAGTTTTTTATATTTTGGGGGGATCAAACTCAGGACCTTGCTCTTGAGAGGGAGTGGTGGAGCCACTGAGCTAAATCATTGGCCTAGTTTTTTTTATAGGTTTTAAGGGAAGTAAAGGATTCCCAAAAGGATTCAACAAAGAATTTTTTTTAAAAAATTACACAGTTAAGGGAGTCTAATATGGCACTGATTTGTGTAATTAAAAAATATAAAGATAATTTCTAAATTTGTGAGAAATACTCTCAAATTCTAGGTTTAAATAAAACCAACATTATGAGGAGTATCTACCACACAATGTCAAAGATTGGTTAATGTGACAGGACAATTAGTTCCAATACAAAAAACTCTGTAATTCATTCAAAATGAAAAGTCTGAGGTTGCTCTAGAGAGATTTTCTACAGTTTTGGGTTTTTATTAACAGGCCTATAAAAATTTAGATACTCATGGGAGTACCCTTCTTATTAAAAAATAAATGCTATAATGGAAATTCCTTTTTGAGATGCCTGCAGTGTACCAAAATCAAACTTAAGAGTTTTCCAATCCAAATTTAGAATCAATGAATGCCATATAAATTCAATCGAGAGAATTCACAAGCATACTATGATTGTGAAATAATTTTACTCTGGCTCATTTCTAGTTTTTCTTAGCAACATTCTTCTAAAGACTCAAAAATATATGACATCCTGTATGACCTCTATCATCTTTCAAATACTGACTTTCAAATATGATTTCTCTACCTCCTTATACTGTTAATAAAGAGCAATTTAGTCCTTATAAATTTAAGTGTTATCAAATCACATCAGGTAATTCAAAACTATCTAATTATTATCTGAAGACTAAACTACTAAAGACAAATAACCTGCCTCGTGTGCCCTGAAAACACAGTTTAAGTATCTACCATAAAAGTAATTTAAAACTTATGAGAAAATTTTACCCATGAGAAAAAAGTTTTATTTTTTTTCTGATTGATTCCATCCTATACCAACTTAATTAAGTTGAGGAATTAAGTTTGTAATGCTTACCATTATTACTGGTAAAAGCACATACTTTTTCTCCTCTGCAAATGATCATTCTCCACTTACCTTGCCACTAAGGACTTCTTCCACTCGTTCCTGGGGTGTCTGTCCAGCTTTCTGCCTCACCAAAACATACACGGAATTCACCTTAGGACAAGATCTCAGCAACTTTTCCAGAAGCACCTTTCCTAGAAAACCAGTAGCTCCTGTCAGAAGAACATTCTTTCCTTCATAGTATTCAGGGATTGAAACCATTTTGACCCTAAGAAAACATGACAAATAAAGTATTAGTCCAAGGATTTATGTTCATGCTTAGTAAAAATTTCTTGGTATTCATATACAGTAAACATTTTAAAAGGAAGGCAAAAATCAACATAAGCATCATCAACAGAGGACGCTGACCTCTGGTTCAATATTATAAAGTAGAAAGAACAGAAAATGTTATTCTAACCTTGTGTTTTTCCTTTCACTTCAGCAAAGTAACTCACCTTTCTGGGCCAATGTTTCTTTAGTACAGTTTGTACTAAAATTCCTTCCTGCAATACCCAAATCTTTATGCAAGCACTGCTAAACCCTGAACACAACTGAATGGTGTTTCTCTGTCCCCAAAAGAATTTATACCACCAAATGCAGGTCAGCAGTAAGACTCAATTGCCTACTTGCGTAACATTGCTAGGTGTCATATTCACCTATCATCACCAGTTGAAACAAGAAGAGGTAACACACCAAGTCCTTTCTCCTACATGCCAGACAGTGACAGTACATTCAAAAGGTGTTTAAATCTCCCTTTTTATAAAGACATAGTAAGAAATACACAGGACAACTTATGCTCTCTACTCAAATTCCACTGAAACCGTAGAAAAGCCACACTAACAAAATAAACAAAAACCACAATGAATGAAGAATAACCAAAAAGATGAATGCAGTATGCTACTACATAAGAATAAAAATCGCAATGGAAACAATGCTCTGTACTCTAGAAATGCACACACACAGAACAGAATATTGAGATGCGTGAAAAGATAATAAGTTTTAATATGTTTGTCTTATTTATACTGAAAAGTAGATCCATGTGCTATATGTCCACATTTTGTCATAATTAAAAAATCTCTAACAATCTGAAAATAAGAAATAATTCCATTAAACAAGCAAAAAGGGATTGGCATAGAAAATGAAGTGGAGAATTCCTACAAGAAAAACTGAGGCTAAAGACAGAGAAGCCATAGCAGAATGAGCATCCCAAGCAACATATTTAATAAAGGACTACTATAAAGAAGCAACAGCTCCCTTCACCAGTCCCCTAAAGCCTAGAAAAAAACCCCCAAAATCAGAACAAAGAAACTTGATTAAGAAATAAAGGTAATTTTACGGATGTGAGGGCAATCTGGCTGCGACATCCATCACCCCACTGATCGCCAAAGTTGATTCAGCTGATCTGGCTGGCTAGGTGGGTGTCCCCTTCCCTCCCTCACTGCTCCATGTGCATCCCTCCCAAACCTGCATGCTTGGTCGAAGAGGACCAACCACCTCTGACAGAGGAGGACTGTTTCCTTGGTCAAGGGTATACAAGTAGCTGTGCTGCCCTGCTAGAACCTCCAAACAAGCTCTCATGAAATAAAGGTAATTAAAATACTGCTCAAAGAACAGGAGAATCACTTATGAGTCTTACTTCCTGTACAAATTCTGACTCCAGGCTTAGTATCCAAATGTGCATGCAGATAGGTGCTAGGGACAAAAGAGACATAAGCAGGACTAACCACGGATGCTCCAACATCCATAAAGATTACCTACCAAAACCAAACATCCTAATCCTTCATACATGAGAGATTACCAAGGATCACTATTCAAGAAATACGTACAAAAGAACCAAAGTGAAAATAAACTTAAGATTTAGAGCATCTTAAAATTTTAGAGAATTTAAAGCCTTAATAAATATCTGAGCCATTTGCAAAAATATTGCATCCTTACAATAACTGTTTTAAAAAGACGAATATGAAAGCACTTGGAAATCAACAAATTAAAATATAGGCAAAAATATCCAATAAATAAACTATTGGAACTATCACATGAATTCAGCAAGAACAATAGATACAAAATTTGTATGAAAAATAAACCAGCAGCAGAGAAAGAAGTTAAAAAAAAAAAAGGTCAGGGATTTGGCTAATTGGTTTCACTGCCTGCCTTGCAAGTGAAAGGGCCCAAGTTCGATCCCAGTACAAAACAAAAAAACAAAACAAAACAACCCAACTATACCACTTCTAACACTACCAGGAACCTCAAAGCTACAGAAAATAACAAGTACTGTCAAAGCTTTAGAGAAATCAGAAACTCGGTATGCCACTAGTAGGATGTAATGTGATTCAACTGCTCTGGAAAATATTGGTAGCTCCTTAAAAAGTTAAACCTAAAATTATCACATGATCCACCAACTCCAATATTAAGATATATACCGCAAAGAATTAAAAACAAGTATTCAACAAGCTGACACAGGTTTACAGCATACTGTGTTGGGCTTTTTATTTGTTTGGATTGCATTACTGCAGACTGGCCCTAAAGCCAAGCACATGCTAAACAAGCTCTCTACCACCAAGCAACATACACCCTCAGCATGGCTGCATTGTTCTTAATAGCCAAATAGCACAAACAGCATACGTCTTTTCAACAATTAAGTAAAGACATTGCAGCATAT
>NW_022900928.1:15993083-16000425 GCF_012274545.1 Fukomys damarensis
ATATATATATACAATGGAAACTTACAGCCTTAAAAAAATAAGTCCTGACCCATAGTACAACATGGATGAGTCTCAGAAATGGGTCAAATGAAGAATTCAGACCTGTAGGGTCACATACTGTATGATTCCATTTATATGAAATATCCAGAATCAATATCCATGCAGACTGGTGAAGGAATAGAGAGAAACTGCATAAGGGGTTTTATTTTAGAGGAACAGTTTTTGAATAGAGGCAGTGGCTGCACAACATTGTGTAAATGTCAATGAAATGTTCCTTTTAATGGTGCTACAGTTTGAATGTGCCCACTCCAAAATTTAACTGCTGTAATATGGTAATAAGAGATGGGGGCCTTTAAGATATGAGTAGTCCCTGATGGCTCCAGAATAAATGGAACTCTCACCTACTGTTGGAAGTACAGACTTACTTAGGAAAAGTGGCATTACCTGCTACAACTAAACAGTCACATATCCTAAGACCTAGCAATTTCATTTCTAATTATTTACTCATCCAACTTAGTACAAATTTTCACCAAACACTGAAAAACAAGTATGTTTGTAGCAGTATTATTCTCATTTTCCAAATACTAAGAGCAACTCAACTGTTTGTCAATAGTGTATTATATCAACTGTAGTATATTCATAATAATGGAATATTTTAAAAATAAACTTGAGCAGGGCCAGGGATTTAGTTTTGCCACCTGTCTTGCAAGCACAAGGGCTGAGTTAGATCCCCAGTACCCCCCCCAAAAAAAAGAAAGAAAAAAAAACTCGAGTAAACTATTGCTACACACAACATGGATGTATTTACCAAGAGAACACAGGATTGGTGGGGACAGGTACAAAGAGTATATTTTCTACAAGATGCCATTTACATAAAAGTTCAAAAATAGGCAAAATTTATCTACAGCTAAAAGTCAGAACAATGGACTTTGGAATTAAAACAAAATTTTAAATTACCAAAGAAATTTGTGAAGAAGGCTTCTGTGATATTGTAGTATTTTATTTCTTAATCTAGATAGCTCAAATATTCAAGTTGTCTAGGACTTTCTTTTTACTCTTTTGGGTTTTCTGGTGGTTCAGTACTAGGAATCAAGCCCAGAACCTCACACATGCTAGGCAAGCATTCTAGCACTGTGCTCCAGCCTCAGGCCCCTTGGGCTTTCTTAATGTATATTTTAATTAAAAGTTTACCTAAAAAAATAAAAACACAAAGCCAGGCCAAGTGGCACATGCCTATAATCCCAGCTACTTGGGAGGCAGGGGCAGCAGAATTCCAAATTCAAGGCCAGCCTGAGCAACTTAGTGAGACTCTATCTCAAAATGAAAAATAAAAAGGAGTAGGGATATAGCTCAGTGTGAGGCCCTTGTGTTCAATTTCCAGTGCCACACACATAAAAAAAATATATATATGAACAAACAAGGTGACTGTATGTCCTGGTCTGCCTGTAAAATGACTCCGGCTTAATTTTAAACAAAGTCCCCTTTCTCAAAAGTGTCCCACTGCATAATAAATTATACAGTTATCCAAGTTGTAACCCGTTTCAGGTTTAAGACTATTTTGAGATTTCAATATCTGAAAGCCTAGTCAGAATTATTAAGGTTCAAATGTTACTAATTGTTATGGCTTGTATCTAGATGTCCTCAAAGCCTCATGTGGTTGTAGGTGGGGCTTTTTGGAGGTGGCTGGATCTAGAGAGTATGATGCTGGGAATGACTCAAAGTAGAATGCTAGGATTAAGAGTGTGAGTAGTGCTACTCGGGGCAGGTAGCATGTATAAAATATAAGGGCTACTGGTTGCTTGTTTTATGCTGCTTTCTGCTTTATTCCTGCCACAAACTGTTTCTCCTTTGCAATGCCCCTCTGCCATGCTACCCTAGCTTGGAGCTAGCCAACTATGGACTGAAACTTCTACAAACTGTAAGTCAAATAAACTTTTTTCCTATTACTTTAGGTGTCAGTTATTTTGTCTCAACATCAAGAAAAGTAAATAAGACACCTTATACAGAAGATATTAAGAGTAATTCTGCATCAAAACATCTAAAAATGACTGGTATTAATCACAATTACACATTGAATATATGTTAGTGTCCTGAGAAAATAATCAGTTATATTTAATTCTGTAAGCTTCACTTTCTTCTTATGCATTTTTTTTTTTTGAGATAGACTCCCACTAGGTAGCCCAGGCTGGCCTCAAATTCACAATCTTTCTGCTTTAGCCTAACCTGCACCACCATAGCCAGTCATAAAATTATTTTCAACAAACATCAAGCACCAACTAGATAACGAGTATCCAAAAGTTTTCCTTATGTACACACACACAAACACACACACAACACACACACAAGATAGAAATATATTAAGTAATTTTCCCTGTGACAGTTGAGGATTTATAACTGCTATGTAATGGCTTAACCCAAAAACAAAAAAACCACAAAACTGTAACTATATACTTATATACTTTCTTTCTTCATTTTCCAGGACTTGCCCTACCAAAGCTGAAACTGCAATACTATTAACATCAAACAGCAGAAAATTCTTACCAAAAAAATTCTCTCTTCCTTAAGCTTAACCATATAAAGATTGCATGTTTAAGACTCGAAGAATGAAAGTCTTACAAGTCTCAGGAAACCAGTTCAAAGTTAATTACATGTGATTTTACACTACTATAATAACTTAAATCTTCATTAAGAAACAATTCCCACAACTTACCACAATGCCACCAAAAATTTTACAAGCACTCAATATTTTTAAACTCTGTTTCTAGAAATTCTTGGCTTCCCCAATTCAATCAATATCACCCTACTACCTTACGGCAAAACCAATAAAAATGGACTTCATTTAAGGTAAGTGCAGACTTTTCACATCTTTCCCATATGGCCAGAAAACAAAAGCCAAAAAAATAATGCTGCCAATCCTTTCAGAACATGCTATTTAGATTTCTACTGGAGTACAAGATCTAAAAGTTTTTCTCATCTACTGACAAGTAGCTGCAGTACTAAAATACTGAAAAAAAAAAACAAAAAACAAAAAACAGCATTACCATTCACCTTCACTTGGAAAAGAACAAACATCTAACAATGACATTAGATATTTTCTTTTCTGTTTTTTTTTTTTTATTTTTTTTTTTTTTTTTTTTTTTGTACCAGGGATCGAACTCAGGTTAGATAGTTTCTTCAGAAAGTCCTGGATGTTTTGATTCAAAAGTGGAGAAGCAAGCTGGGCGTGGTGGTTCATGCCTGTAATCCCAGAACTCAGAAGGCTGAGGCAGGAAGATCACTGTGAGTTCGAGACCAGCCTGGGCTACACAGTGAGTTTCAGGTCTAAACTACATAGTGAGACCCTGACTCAAACAAAACAAAATAATAATAATAATAATAATAATAAGTAAAAAGAAGAAGAAGAAGAAGAAGAAGAAGAAGAAGAAGAAGAAGAAGAAGAAGAAGAAGAAGCAGAAGCAGCAGCAGCAGCAGCAGCAGCAGCAGCAGCAGCTATCAACAAAAGTAGAGAAGCAAAAATCTTTCTTCATGAAGCCCAACAAACTGCTAAGTACCCATCCTGGTGTGGTAGTGGACACCTATAAACCCACAGCAGTGAGAAGATCTTAACTTTGATCACTTTTGGGAAGTACTGCAAATTCAAGCCCAGTCTGAGGAATTTAGTGAATCAGCAAGATCCTGCCTCAAATTTTAAAGGGGGTGAAGGTGGGGATGGAATGAAGCTCACTGCAAAGGGCTTGGGTTGAATCCTCAGTACAATTTTTTAAAATGCTGAGTAACAAATAATTGCCATTTTCACAGAATCACTTAGGCTACTTTACACAAAAGTAGATTTTCCCAATGATTGTAAAGGGGAATATTTTCATGAATTTCCATTTATAATCACATTAAGAGAAATACACTGTATTACAAAGCTATTTAGGATATATTCACTTGCTAAAAGTTCAAGTCCAGATTTTGCCACTTAGAAACAATGAGATCTTAAAACTAGTACCATTCTGAACCTGTTGTCCTTTTTTGTAAAAGAAGAATTCAAGACTTACAGGCAAATGGAGCCCATAATAAACAGTCACAGAACCAGAGAACTGCTAAGGTAGAACTCCAAACAATATAAACTGCAGCTTGTAACTATATTCATTCAACAAATTTCCTAAAATTAATGGAAGCCTAATCACACTGTCTCATGGTTTTAGAAACTTAAACATAATTAAAGTCAAAATTTTCTTTCTCTTTAAATGAGTTATATTTTTTTATTGGTACATTTTAGGTATACAATACAGTTACATTCACCACTGGGATCCTTTAAATGAGTTATTTAAATAGATAAAGCAGTCAAAGTGAGAGCTAGGGGTTTTCCAATAATCAGAAAAGCACCAAAATTTACCATTAAAAAAAGGCCAGATTTTTCAGTGCCAAGAAATAGGAAATATGTCCACTGGTTGTTTTGGACACCTGATAAGAAATACCTAAACAAATATATGGAAATCAGGGTATTAGGAACAAAGAAATCAGAGGCAATTGTAGAATAAGAATGAGGTTTTACATAAGGCTGACTACAAAAGAGAAAAATATATAGAAAAGGGAAGAAAAATATGTAAAAAAAAATTGTCAAGCACAAACTGTACCTCTTACACCTGTAGAAACTATCCACCAAGTATTCGATGACTTTTGTGTATGGTCACTCAGTATAAATAACTGCATGGGCAGTCAAACCTTAACCACTTTCTTCTAACTAAGCTTCAAAGAAGGCCTCCAAAGAAGGCCAAAAAGGGGGGGAAAACATTCCTAGTACTAGAAAGAAGCTCAGAGGAAGTGTAGGGGTTGGAACAGATGATCTTGAAGGTCCTATCCAGTTCTAAAGTTGCAGATTCACTTCAGGAGGAAAAAGCAGCCTTATTTAATTTAAGGTCTTCTGGCTTTTACTAATTTTATATACCAGACAGGAATCTGCTAAACATAAAGTCTTAAAATTAAATAAGGTAAGTTCTAGCTGAAAAATCTTTAAAAAGTTTAGACCATTCTACATTCAAAGTTGATGGACAAACTAGCAAATCAGTATAAAACTTTCAGTCAAGTGATTTGGATAGACTTATTTTCTTTTTTTTTATGTATTTTAATTTGGTCTATTATATTTACAAAATATTGAGCTTCAATGTAATATTTTCATACAAGCATATAACAAGTTTGGATCATACCCCTCTCCCCTAATACCCTTCTTTACATATACCTTTGTAGACTCTTAAACCATTAAACTTCAATTAGACTTCACTAAAATTTCCCTGAGGGCCACTCCTAGAGGCAGCTAACCAGAAAGAGAAAAGATAAATTTACATCAAATCATGGACTGAACTCAGAAGGTTATCCAGATGGACTTAATATTACATTATTCTCACGTTAAGAAATAAGCACATAGCAAAGATTGAGAAATTTAATTCTTATCACACCACACCTGACTCACTGATAAGACCTTACCTAGATAGAATAATTAACTAGAATATAGGGCAGTGGTGTTAGAAGAATCTCTGAGGTTTTGCTTAAGAATAGCAACAAATTCAAATACATTTCTATAAATATCTATGTCAAAGTAATCCAAAGCAGATCCATGCATTTTGGAAATATGTATCGGACTTAACTACCATTGAAAATTAGTGAGCTATAAGGAAACTAAATCTCAATTCAGTACTGAATGTGATTAGGTTCTATTTATAAAGTGCTTCTTGACAAATAAGCCTTTTGATGAAACAATGCCTTTCAGGTAGATAACACAGTGTCAAGGTGCAATAAGTGCTGGAATTCTGGGTCTAGCAGGCCATAATTGGAAGCCAGGCTCACCCAATTTATCTTGGCAGTAAGCTTATTTACACCTGTTTGGTTCTGTAGTTTCTTCATGTCTAAAATAAAAGTAATAAACTCATTCACCCTCCTTCACCTCGTAGCATTTATATGAGAAATGAATGAAACAAACACACAAAAGACTGGGCAAACAATTACACTTCCTTATTTATTTTCCTTTTATGTCTATGGCCAATATGGTCCCTCCACAATCAGTCTGATCTATAACATTTCAGAAACAGTCTAAAATGTTTAATGATACTTTTTCCTAAAAAGAACTTATTTATGGGTCTAATTTTTAGACCAGTAAAAAGAAAATGGTATCAAAGACAGGCAAAAATTTATTTTATCTTTGGAATATATATTCAATTTTCACATGTACATATATTCATTTTTTAATTTTGGGAAATAAATTAATGATTTTAGCAAAAGCAGACATACTACATACCTAAAGGCTTATCAAAACAATTAAGCCATACCTACTTACTAGCTGAAAGACAAGTTAAACCTTCAAATGCTTTCAAGTCAGGAAATCAATATACACAGATAATCCCTCTTCCCTGGTTGGTCTTAAACGTGTGGAGTTTTTTGGTACCAGAGATCGAACTCAGGACCTTGGGCTCACTAAGCAGGTGAAGCACCACTGAAATACATCCTCAACCTGAGTTATATCCCCAGTTTAAACTTCTACCTAATGATTCAGATCAGCTGAAGACATCACAACACTATTAGTGCAACACAAATGGGTATAATCACTTTGGAAAAACTGGCAATATTTATAAGACATAAGGATACTCTGGGACCTTGCAATTTCCTCAGCAATATAACCAAAATACAAATGACATCAAGAGTAAGGTTCAAAGAAGTATTATTTGCAATATCATAAAAGTGGAAAAAACCTCAAACAGCCATCAGCAGTAAAATGAATAAATAACATTATTTTATATATCATTAAAAAGTGCTGTTTTTTAAATACCTTTTCTTAGAGCCTACTACAATTTACGAATAGCCCTGTAACTTTCTTCCAAATTTAAGAATTGTAGTGCAGTCTAAGGTGACTCATCTTAGGACTACACTTTGAGAAAAATGCTGTTTAGAACACTTTCAAAGTAAAATGGAGAAAATAACAAGATTTAAAACAGTTTGTTAATTCCAAAACTTTTATCTCTCGGGCCCAGAGAGCAAAGAACTTCAAGTTGAGGGCTGGGCCCCATCCAGGCACTGTGCTACAGAAAAAGGACCAGGCTGAGGCTTTACAACATTAAGGAGCAACGTGAGGTCTGTTATGTAGTAGATGAACTTCTGAGGCATCACCTATGCAAAGAGACCCAGCTTATTCTCAGTTCTCTCAATGTGAGACTATACTAGAACAGCAAACCTGAGGGCCAAATCTCTCCCTTCCCTGGCTTTTGTAAATAAAAGACAGACATCTATCTTCAAATTGTTCTAGCCTACATATGAGCACAACAGGAGGGTTCACTCAAAAAAAAAAAAAAAAAAAAAATTGGGAAAC
>NW_022900928.1:16000492-16018002 GCF_012274545.1 Fukomys damarensis
AAAAAAAAAAAAAAAAAAAAAAAGATTGGGAAACTCACAAATCCTAAAATATTTCCCATCTGGCCCTTAAAAGCAAACATTTAGGGTCCTTCAGCCCTAAACCAAGATCCTGAAATCCTGCCCCAGTTCTTGGAATGCACTCTGGTTTCCCACAGCCTTAAAGGCTACACTCTACCTTCTTGGGTAAACTCCTAAAAATCTGCCTACCTCTTGCCATGCTTTCTCAAGAAACTGACGTTAAACTGACAGTCACTAGTGGAAATTCGATTGTAGCCCTAATAAATCATGAATCCCCAAGAACTCTCTGCAAACGAAACATTCCAGTGATAAATAAACCCACTTGTCAAGGGCCCTGCTCCAGTTCCTCCACACATAAAATCACAGACCTCAAAATTCTTTTTTTTTTCTGGTGGTACTAAGGATTGAACCTACAGGTACTCTACCTCTGAGGTGTACCCTTAATTCTTATTATTTCTTGAGACTAAAGTCTTGATAAATTGCCCAGGCTGACCTCAAATTTGCAACCCTTCTCCTCAGCCTCATAAGCAGGTAGAGCTGAGATGCACAGCACTAGGTCAGCTTCCAATATTTTTACCTGAGGCCTTCCATTAACACTTCCCAAACATTAATGTACACAAAAAGGACACAGAGACCTTGTTAAAAATGCAGACTCTGGGCCAGTGATTTGGCTCAGTGGTTCTGTCACCTGCCAGCGCAAAGGCCCAAGTTCAATTCCTGGCACACACACAAAAAAATAAAAAATGCAGATTCCAATTCAATAGGTCGAGGGTGGGTTTCAGATTCTTCACTTCTGAAAGATCTCTTTCTGGGTAGACCTACCTCCCAGGATTAGTTAAGGTTCACTCTTCCAGAATACCAAGGTTACTGTACAATCTGTAATGATCTATTTTACTTAAGAGAACTGAAAAAGAACAAAGAAACTATCAAGAATATTTAATCTCTCACATTCCGTATGTACACACACGCACATCCTTCACATTAAAGGGCCTGAAAAGAGCATATTCTATAAAAGACAAAGGGTCAATTTCTGAAACATAATCTAATAAATACAACAATTATTTTGATGATCAAAAGATATAAATAAAAAGTAAACAAGAATACAAACAGCTCTTTAAATACCTCTAAAGATGCCCAAACTTCCACATTTCAGAGAAATACAAATTAAAATATCTACTTTTCACTTACTAGACTTGCAAAGACCAAAAAAAGTGATAAAAGTATATACAGAGGAAACAGAAATTCAATCTTCATGGGAGCAATATGGTAGTATCTATCAAACTTTAAATGCTCACTACCTTTGACCCTGAAACTATTTCTAAAATTTTACCTGCAGCTATTCTTATATGTGCGTAAAATGATGCATTCTCTGCAACACTGAACAGCAAAAGACTGTAAACCTGAAAGTCCACCAATCGAGTAACAGGTAGATAAAATGGCATGTTCCTGTGATAGTACACTCTGTATCTAAAAACAGAATGAAGGGTCTCAACATATAATAAGGAATAGTATTCAAGATAAAATTTTAAAAACAAGATGTGAGATACTGGATAATATACCTCTTTTAAGGAAAAATAATTTTTTAAATGTATGCATATATTTATACATATAAGATTATTTCTGAGCTGGGCATGCAGGTGCACTCTCATAATCCCAACACTCTAAAAGACTGAAAAGCCAGGTGTGTTGGCAAATGTCTGTAATTCCAGCACTCAGGAAGCTGAGCAGATGGATACGCGAGAGTATAAGGCCGCCCAGTGCTACATAGTGAGTCAAGGACAGATTGAACTACATAGTAAGACCCTGTCTCAAAAAAAAAAAAAAAAAAAAGACAGAGGCGTATGGATAGGTACCTCAGTGTGAAGGTCCTGTTTTCCATCCCCAGTCTCTTCTTCTTCTTCTTCTTCTCTCTCTCTCTCTCACACACACACACACACACACACACACAAACACACACACATACACACATTATTCTGGCAGAATATTAAAAAACTGGAAGGGCTGGTTACCTCCAGAGAGAATTAGGTACTATGGATCAGAGATAAGGGTACTTACCTTTCACAGTATATTGTACACTGTATATTTAACATATTTTTATGGCTATGCATTATTTATTTTTAAAAATTGGTATTTTTGTAAAACAGAAAATCTAGATTATCAAAAGGTGCTTCAAAAAGAATCTGAAAGCACACCTGCCCATTCAGCCATTCTCCAGGATCTTCTTACAACAATTATAACCTGTACTTAGTAAATGTTTTGAGAAATTTGATAAATGAAAGTACGAATAGCATTATGCCAGGGGAAGAAAGGGTACTAGTTGTCTTTCTGCTAATCTTTACTAAATTTGTTTCATTTCTTTATTAGATGGAAAACCTTTTAGATTAAAAAGGAGATGCTTAATTGCATAGGAAGTTACTTCCTCAATAGAAAGCGAAGAAATTCTTCCATCCCGTAGTGTTGATTTTTTAAATTTTATTTTATTTTATCCCATTGCCCCCTTCCAGCCCCCTCCCCTCCCTTTGTACAAAAGCTTTCTTGATACAGGATATATCTCTCTTCTATTTCCTGAGAATGTTTACCATGTTCAAAAAGTAGCAAAGTACAAAGAACTACCAAATATAGTACTGAAGTCTAGACTGGCTCTACCTGTACCCATTTATCTGCACTGTTATTGCAGAGTAGCCAACAAAAGATCTTCGCAAAGACTTATGTTTTAGTTTTCAGTCAGTGCTGAGATAAAATACCTGACACCCAAAGTTAAAGGGAAAAAGTATATTTGGCTTACAGTCTGTAGAAGTTTCAGTCCATAACTGGCTGGCTCCAGGACAGGGTGGCAGAGGAGCAACAGTTCATGGCAGCAGAAAACAACAAAAGCATCAAGAGACCTTAACAGTGTCTTTCAGCTCCTTTTATCCCATCCAGACTCCCAGGATGAGGGCGGTACCAAACCAATCACTCTCATGTAGTGGTTTAGTAATCACACACCCTTAATCCCAGCACCACACAATTCAGATTCAACAACTGAAAAAGACTGCATGAGTCTTTGGGGAGACATCCAGACACAAGCCATAATAATTTAGTTCAACATTTTAGCTGCTACAATTTAGGGAAACTAAGCACTAAATCTGAAAGTATGAATATGAATATATAACCATTCCTTTGAGTTTGCACAACCTCTGACAATACCTGAAAGTAGGGTGTACTTACCTTTCTATTAAAATTGGTTCCTCTCTGCCTTTAGCATGAAAATAAATTCAAAGTCAAAGTCTATCAATGGAAATGATGGGGTGAACAAACGGACAAAGAATAAAATATTTCATCTATCCTTTTTACTTGCAGTTGCAATTTGTTTAATAGCCATATGCAATGATGTTTTGCCAATAATTTTATAATTCTATGTATCTCATTTTCCTATGCCTCTGGAAATGAGGAAGCTCATGTGGAAGCTCTCTTGGCAGGAGTACTGAAAGAAATTTAAACAGAAGATAGAAAGTTAAGGTAAACAATCTTTTAATACCCCTTACATTTTATGGGTTAAAAAGGGAAAGAAAAATCAAGTGAAATAAACCAGACATACAAGTTTAAATATTGCATGGCTTCTCTTGTATGATAAATCCAAAGTATAAATAAGGAGCAAAATAGCAGATAGATACTAGGAAGTAGGTTGAACTTTTTCAAACAGAAAGAGGGATACGAAATGGGGGGAGGGGAAAGGGAAAGGGAGAAAAGAATTGAAGGATAAAACAGAAACAGCTTTTGCAAATGGGGCAGGGGAAGAAGGCTTAGAAGGGATGGGGACATAACAACAACAAAAAAAGAATTAAGATGTGTTATGTACATGATGAATGTGAGCATTAGGTAGTGCACAGATGTACTAATAAAGAAAGAGAAAAGTAACGTCAAATAACATTTAAAAGAAAGAATTCCAAAATACTCTGAACCAAGAGTGAGCAAAGTTTTCTTCCACAAGGACTAACTAGTAAATATTTTCAGTTTGATGGTCCACTGCTCAGTAGTAACTCCTAAAGAAGTTGCTATAGTTTGAAAAGGTTTGTCCCCACCAAAACTCATGGAGGAATTTAACACTCATTATGAGTATAAGGAAATGGAAACCTAATCTAACTACAGTGTTTAGAGAGGAGACATTTGGGAAGTGATTAGGATTAGATAAATCATCAGGGCGAAGCCTGTATGACAGAGTACTGATGGTTCTATAAGAAAGATAAGAGGACAGGATATACACACACACATGGCTTCCTGTCTCTTGCCATGTGATCCCTTGACCCACTGTGAGACTCTGTCAACAACGAGGTCATCACAGACACAGCGCTCTGAACTTCAAGAAATGTGAGCCAAATTAGCTCCTTTTCTTTACAAAGTTATCCTGCCTCAGGTATTTCATTACAGTAATGCAAAACGGAATAAGACAGCAACCATGGACAATAAATAAATGAATGGGTGTGGCTATGTTCCAATAAACCTTCAAAAATCAGCCTGCAGGCCATAATTTGCCAACCCCTGTTCCAAACAATGATTTGGAATTCTTTCTTTTAAATGTTATTTGACGTTACTTTTCTCTTTATTAGTACATCTGTGCACTACCTAATGCTCACATTCATCATGTACATAACACATCTTAATTCTTTTTTTGTTGTTGTTATGTCCCCATCCCCTCTAAGCCTTCTTCCCCTCCCCCAT
The DNA here is from genome assembly GCF_012274545.1 of Fukomys damarensis. Classification (NCBI taxonomy): domain Eukaryota; kingdom Metazoa; phylum Chordata; class Mammalia; order Rodentia; family Bathyergidae; genus Fukomys; species Fukomys damarensis. Next base: position 16,005,209 of record NW_022900928.1, read on the forward strand.
TTGCAAAAGCTCTGTTTCTGTTTTATCCTTCAATTCTTTTCTCCCTTTCCCTTTCCCCTCCCCCCATTTCATATTCCTCTTTCTGTTTGAAAAAGTTCATCCTACTTCCTAGTATCTATCTGCTATTTTGCTCCTTATTTATACTTTGGATTTCTCATACAAGAGAAACCATGTCAGAGAACAAAGACTCCCAGCAAAGAAAGTAGAAGAGGCAAAGAAGGACTTCTTGGTCCTTTTCTCATTGCTGAGAAAAAAATAGCCAACACCCAGGGTTAAAGGAGAAGTTTATTTGGCCCACAGTTTATAGAAGTTTCAGTCCATTGCTGGCTGGCTATAAGACAGGGTGGCATGGCAGAGGGGAATCGCAGAAGGCAGCAAGGCAGCAAGCACCAAGTGACAAGGGACAAGCAATGCCAACAGCAGCCTTCTTCCTGTTCCTGATATTTTATCCAGGCCACCCACCCTTAGGGCAGTAGTACTCACACCCAGGATGGGGCACCTTTAATCTTAGCATCACACTGTGAATCAACCCTAGTTTTATATACTCTAGATGCAGCCACCTCTGAAAAGCCCCACCTATGACCAAACGAGGCTTTGGGGGGACACCTAGATACGTCATAACAACTTCTCCAAAGGTTTACATTTCAGAGGCGGTCCATGCCTGCAAACACCTTGATTTTATACTGCTGGCCTATAGAACCAAGAAACAATAATTTTGCTGTCTTAAAGAGCCAAGTTGTGGAAACCAATAGGCGGCTACATACCACAGTGACCAAATAGGATACAGAGCAGAAGGCCTTCTAATGATGAATATGCTTTTATGTCAATAAATACATTATGAATCCTTTTCAATGCACAGGAAGACAGCAGTTACAAAAATACTCTCCATTAAAACAAATGGGATGTTTTTTCAAAATGGGTATAGGAAAAAAACTATATATGAACAAAAGGTCAAAAAAAGGTATGTGTTTAGATCTCAGAACAAGTCACTGGGCTTATGTACATTTACTGAGGGTATATTTGTAAATTGTGAAGTGTTAGTATGTAGCAGCACATTTAAGAAAAATAGTATTCTGCTTATTTATCACTAAAAATGACTCTAAAATGCACTGTCTTCTAATCATAAAAGTCACTTAATTCTCTCACAATTTTTGTAAGTCAGAAATCTGGAAAAGGGCTCTGCTAAGCAACACTGGCTGAACAGTTACAACTCTGCAGACTCCACCTTTTGCCTCTCCCAGTGAGGTAGTTGGGGATCCTTTATAAAGCATGATAATCGCTTCTCGGCCTTTTGGCTAAGATCAAGTGTAAAGCATGATAACCTCAGGCTAATTACATAGCTTAGGAAGCTGCTAATGTAGATCAGAATCCTAGTAACTACACAGCTCTCTCCCCTTTTCTGAACTAATCTTGGAAGTCACACAGTACAACTTCTGTCATTTTCTACTGATTATAAGAGGTTTGAAGATAGCCCAGATTTAAGGAGATATATAAATCTACCTCAGGATGGGCACACCTGAACGGCTTTTCAATGTTAGATCCACGTCAAGCTATTTGGCTCTGACTTTGAGATTCCTCTGGTCAATTTAGCCAACAGTTTTTTGCAGTTCAGTACGCAAGCAAAAGAAATGAAGAAACAGAATCTTAAACTGGGCATGGTGGCGCATACCTGTAATCCCAGCACTCAGGAGGCTAAGGCAGGAGGAACGCTGTGAGTTCAGGACCAGCCTGAGCTACACAGTGAGTTCTGGGTCAGTCTCAACTACATAGTGAGACCCTGTCTCAAAAAGCCAAGAAAGCAAGAAAGAAAGAATCTTAATACCACTGAGTTCTGAGAACTAGTCAGTATTCACATTCCCTGTAGTATTATCATCAGTGCCAGCTACCACTAAAACTGCAGCTGAGTGGCCTGGGGATATAGCTCAATGGTGGAACCTTGGTCTACTATGCTTGAGGCCCTGGATTCAATCCTCAGTATGACAGAAAAAAATTTTATTTTATTTTACTTTATTTACTTGTTTTGTGGTTGTTTGGAGACAGAGTCTTACTATTTAGTCTAGACTGGCCTAGAACTCACAGCAATCCTCTAGCCTTGTTCGCCTAAATGCTGGACCTACAGGCATGCACCACAATACCCTGCAAGGGAAAATTTTTTAAAACTGCAGTAGATGCCACTGTAAACCTAAAGTCAAGTACTGTCTCGTAGTGCAAACTAATCTTTGGTATACTATATGTTCTCCCACAATGCAAAACTAACCCTGGTATCCCCAAAACCAAAAAGATCATGGACTCAAGGTCAAAAGATCCGAGTCTGACCTAAAAGAGTCCCTGGATCTCTGTGAAGAAGTCAAGGGATCTCACTAGGATACTTCTCCATTCCTCAAGGGATCTCAGGATTTTCTTTCTGAAAAAACTGCCTGGAGGACCAATGGTCTATTCATATTTTTTCTACTACACTTTGGTAACTATACAATTTTTTAAATAACAAATAAAACTACATATTTATCATGTAGGTGATGTTTTAAAACACATTTTGGATGAAATTTTTTATTATAGTTCAATGTAAAAGAAAATTTTCTCTCAAAGTTATAAGCAACAAATAAAAAAATACAAAGTGTACAATCTATTTACCATATTCTAGCTGTTAAGAACAGTGAGTCCCTTTTTCAAAAATTAAGGCTTCTCAGGCATTTTTCCACAAACAATAGTTCTAGCATCTTAGTTAACATTTCTTTTTCCAATAAAAGATGCTAGTGTCCAACTCTGTTGTAAGCACCCATTGAAGGAGATATAATGACCACTCTGTTTTCCTACACAGGCTTTGGTAGAGCAATATTCAACTATTTTTTCCAATGTCTAAGGTACTTCTTGATAGTTCTTAGGCCACAATGCAACTATTTTATATACTGATGTTATTCCAATTGCATGGTAACTTTCCTAAGAACTAAAATACTTCTAGGATATTATTATCCTAGGAAATGTTAGACAATGAGGAAAGTCAGACTCAAGATTTTTTTGAGTAATGTGAAGATCAAACACAAAGACATCTTGAAAAGTGAAGTTCTACTCCATGAGAGAGGAAATACCTAAATTCTCTGCTGACCAGAACATCTCTTTTTCAGTAATAGCCAGTTTTTTGTTTCTGTTTTCGAGCTCAAGGCCTGTATCAGTAAGGTAATTAGTGTAAAGCCTACATAAGGGTTATAGTTTTGTTATACACAGGTTGGTAGTACAGAATAGTAAGCAGGAAGAGCCATCTAAAAGAAAAATGTAAACAGTTATATCAATTAACTACATTACTTAGATGGGGGAGTCGCTACTTGGAAAAATGTATTAAATTCCATTTCAGGATGAAAATAATTTTGTTAAGTATTTCCCTTAACTTAGACATGCAGTTCTTTAAATAAACTATTATGCTTATATTCTCCTTACTTTGATAAAAATGGTTTTATCCTAATCTTTTCTGAAATCTTAATATCTTCACACTCAGAGTGAAAGTGTTTAATACATGAAGGTATTCTAAACATTTTAGATCTTACCAAAGACAGAGCTTTTCAAACTCTGCCAACATAGCAAAATTGAATATTCTATTTTGCTTAAAAATTTAGGAATTGTCTATTGTCCATAACATAAGATTAATATAAAAATATTTCAAATTATCCAGTAAAAATGTTACAGGAAAACGTACCATGTTTACCCTGAAAACTACATGTAGACTAAGTAAAGTTTATCCCAAAACTGACTTAGGCAAATTACTAATTATGTGTCTACTTAAAACAGACTAATTAAAACCTGTAAAATCCTATTCATGAATATTAAAATACCATTTAAAAGAAGGTAGAATTGAGTATTTTGTGGATTACAGAAGGAGTTAACTCTTGTACACTGTCAATCCTACTTGTGTGTGTCACTTTCTTATACTACCTTATGAATCTGTTTTCAAGGCTACACCTAAAAACAGGCTTCATTCAGTCCTCCAAGGAAGCATGCCTGGTATACAAAGCTGAGAAATTATACCCAACCAGATTGGGTAAATACATTAGCGTAACAGAAACTATAAAATGTCCTGGTAAAGAAACTCACTGAACACTCTTTATGTCCTGCCTTTCACAAATCCCCCAGAATAGCTGGGGAAACAAAGCTCATAAAGTGATCATGATCATTCATTCTATCAGGCTACTAAGGTAATGACTCAAAACATGGGCCCAATCTCCTGATAAGTGATTTAGAAAGCGTAATCTTTCTTTGATCTGTAAGATTATTTGAATAATCTATTAAACTAGTTACAAGAATAGAAAAAATATATTACTAGAATATACCAAAGACTTCAATTTGTACTCAAAAGTTATGTTACTGCTACTAGAAATGCTGCAAAGCTCCCACTAGTACACTCAAAAGCTGTAATTCTGAATTTTGAAGAGATACATTCATCATCAGTTAAGTTATATTGCCTTTAGCTAGGCATGGTTTTCAATTGTACCATTATTCTTGCTTTTAATTAAAAGTCCCATTAGTTTGGCTTCATTATTATCAACTTATTTATTTTATTAAGTCTGCAAAGAATATACTGTAAAAGCGCACCTTTGGTTTTCTAAGTAGTCTAAACTTTAAGATAATAGATTCTGTGCTTCAATTAGGAACCATCTATACCTGATTGACAAAAACAAAAACAAAAAATCTGTATCTTGGTAATTATTTTTATTCCACTAGATAGCAGAAATCACTAACTAAAAGTTCTAACTAAAATTATGAGATTTAAAAAGCTTGGGTGGGTGGGGTCACTAATATAGGGACCAGACTTCTGACCAACTGGCCATAGCAACTAAATGCAGTAGAGAAACTCAAAGTAGGATCAGTTGCCTAAGTAGTAATAACTTCTTTGAATGTGGATGTCAATGGCCTCTTCCAGTCTCTAATTTTGAGTGAGAAAGAACAGCTTTCAGGAATGTCTTAAAAGGGCTAAATCCCATATCAAAACCTCTTCTCAAAGGTCCTTTCCTAGTTTCTCTTTAAAACTTTGCCAAGTTCATACACACACCATGCGACTAAATGCTCAGGCAAGAATCAGCTCAGAAAGGTATAAAAATGAGAAGAGAAATATCTGATGATTTCCTGAATTCTCATTAGGTTTTCAACTTTGGTAGGGAATTAAGATCTTAAGTCTAGCCTAATAAAGTCTTGTAACTGTGGGTTATTACATCAAAGATGGGGCAAAACAGGTATGGCAAAGTGAAAACAGAGTATAAAAAGTCAATGAATTCTTAGTCTATTTATCAAAGTCACAGTGCTAAAACCCCTGGTGGTTAGTTACTTCCTTTTCTGGCTACTGAGTTCGAGAATGTAAAGAAAACCGAAATAAGTAAGTTGAAAAAATTTAACAAGTAACAAATTAATAGTAATAAATTCAGTGTTGGGGCTGTCATAACCAAGTGATCTTGGGCAAGTCAATTAACCTCTCTATCAATCGAAGAGGTGCTCTATCAACTGTTATATCTTCTGGCTAACAAAGTCTGTATTTCTACTATGTAAGAGTAAATTGTTGCCTAATCTAGGGAATTATTAACTCCAACAGGTCACAAAGGTTATCACTTTAAAGCAATTTACCTAATATTTATCATCTTCAAACAGTCTTACACTGCTCACAGAGTCAAATGTCCTGTTACCAGCAAATTCATCTGATTCTTATCTCCTAAAGATCTTGCTTATGCTAATAACCATTGTGACGATTACATTTTTAAATGCAATAATTTTTAAAAACACACATTCTAAGAAACTCATTTAAGATCGTTCTTCAAAGTAAATGCAAACTGCTTTATTCAAAGTTATTTCAATCCAGTTCCACTGGATTGAAAGCAAAAGGTCCTGAGTTTGATTCAAAAGTACAAAAAAAAAAGTTATTTCAATACAGATGAGAAAAAATTAACAGATCCTTTCCTCCATAATTTACAACTACTTTAGGGCAAGACAGGTAGGGAAAAAAAAACTTTTTCCTTTGCCCTTAAGAAAAAAAGGTATTTATGCAGTTATTTATTCTTATATATTCCATTTACATCAATTCAGGATGGGCAGCATCTATGCTATAAAGTACCATACACCTATTCCAAAATCTTTTGTAAAATCGTTCCTACATATTAAACTGGATATAGGTTATTTGTCCCCAAGAAGCCAATCAACAATTGATCTAATGTTTTAAAATCAGGCATTTGCACAATAAGCTTCATAATTTTATCATTCCTATTTTTAAAAATCTGTAAAAAGTGGGACCTGGGATTTAGCTCAGTGGTGCTGTCACTTGCCTTGCAAGTGCAAGGTCCTGAGTTCCATCCCCGGTACCAAAAGAAAAGAAAAAATCTGTAAAAAGTAAACACAATACATAAAATTTAATTGAATTTCAGCAGTATGCTTTTTGCCTACATATTAAATAATGAAATTATTAAAGCAGGGTCCACAGGCCCTTTAGGTATGACTAGTTCTCAGTCTCAGTAAACCTCTACAATTTTATTAAAAATTAAATGTGTGTGTATATCTTCCTAAAGAAGGACAACAAAGCTTTGAAGAGATTTTCAGAGAGGTTCCAGAAATTTATAATTTCTGCATTATTAAATATACTTGAAAACTTTATTCTCATCAGAATACCTCATAATCAGATATAATGATTATGAATTCCTTAAACCTCAGGATTTCCCCTGAACTACCATGCCAACATTCCTGACAATTTCATGAAATATAGTTATATAGAGCAGGTATTTTGGAGCTGTGGATGGAGATCTATGGCAGAGCACTTGCCTAGCATGTACAAGGCCCTGGGCCCAATCTCTAGTACTGCAAAATGAATGAATGAATGAATGACTTCAGGTTTGGCTAGAAAGGCAAGACTTAACAACAATACTATATTCCTAAAGTAGATACTGTAAGTTCCTAACTCTTATGAACATTCAAGTTGCAAACTTTCACAGACATGAACAAACTTCAAATTATGGACATTTGTAGATGCGAATAAATCATGAAAGTAGCTCACATGTCTGCCACACTTATTTACAGTATTTGTGTGCTTGTGTGTGTGGTCCAATTTCTAGTACTGCGAAATGAATAAATGAACGAATGATTTCAGGGTTGGTTAGAGGGCTTAATAACAATACCACATTCTTAAGTAGATATTTCAAAATAATCTTAATCATCAAATGGTTAACACTAAAGTTAAACACATGGCAAAGGACACAAAAGAGTTATGACTTAAAGTTTAAAAATGACTTACCTGAAAGCTGATTGTACACACCCATAAAGAATAAGAATATTCTAGCTAGTGGGTCCCTAGCACATTCACTGAGCTACATTCCCAGCCTTTTGTCAGCTCTTTGAGTATACATTACTTATGTCTTTTTTATTATCTCAGACAAAATACGCATTCATTCATTCATTAACAATTTGATGGATACCTGTGTTCTAAGACATCCTGTTTCAATAAATATACGATACCAAAAATCACTCCATCTAATAAACTAAGAATCCCACCATGCCCAAAAATGACAGGGAAGGAAGACAGGGAGAAGAGAAAGGACAAAACAAATTATCTAGTATCTAAAACATGAGTGTTTTTAATAAAAAGAAGGCAACAGCCAGGCAAAGAGGCACATGCCTGTAATCCCAGCAGCACTCAGGAAGCTGAGGCAGGAAGACCACTTAGAGTTCAAGGCCAGCCTGCACCACAAAGCAAGATCCTATCTCAAAAAACAAACAAACAAAAAGGCGCTTGTACAAGTTCAACTGGCTTAAATGTTTCCCTCCTCCCCCCCACTTTAGCAGATGAGGAAATTAAAGCCCAGAGAAGGGGAAGTGACTTGTCTAAAGATACACACCAAGTTGCTAACAAAACCAAAATTAAGTCAAATCTGCTGATTCATAATTTAATGTGAATTTTCTATGATGCTTTTCTATACCACAATATTAATTAAAGAAAACAAGCTATTAATATATGGTTCAATTTTATATTATGTCATGTTTTTTAAAAATAATAGGATAAGTAAAGGGGGAGAGACTGGGAGGAAAGTGAACAAAACAAACTGTTAAACTAGGTATATGAAAAGTTATATATGAAAGCTGTATGAACCTACTCTACTTCCTCAGTTCTGAGACATTACTTCAAGGCACAGTATTTCATAAACATTTTGAAACAGACATTGTAAAATAAATCTCTACTTCAAAAAAATACTAAAATGTAAAGATATACAAAGTGTACTCACATGGTGAACGTTTAAAAATTACTACAGCTAAGAGACACATTGTCATTCAAAACACTTTCCCTTTCTTCATTCTTGCCACCTTCTGAAGCAGCTGTAGAAGCCTTCTGTGAGCATCCTTAAAATGTGACCAAAAACATGGCGAACGCTGATGCCAGGTGTCACCCAATGGAAAGGCAACTCATAAAAACCATTAGTGTGTCCCCAACCATCTTACTCACCCGAACTGTGCAATTTCTGGCTCTTTGTAGAGTCAAAATGACCATGAACAGTAAATATTTTCAATCAATACAGAACATCAAAGCAGCTATGATAGTGCAGCTAAAGACACTCGTGAAAGGACTTCCAGAACTGCTTCAGAAAGTAGTAAGAGTGATGTAGTAAGTGTATTTGAAGTGCGGGGGGGGGTACTTTAATGGTAATGTGTCTTTAATAAATTTTTTTAAATTTTTTTATTCACCATATTTTTAATCAGACCATGTACATCTCTAAAGCAAGAAAATGTAATATAATGTACCCTATAAAGCATGTTAAAATCAGTATCGCTTAGAGGCAATGTCACAAGGCACAAAAGTAGGACCAAGAATCCCACTTTTTTTTTTTTTTTTTGGTACCAGGGATCAAACTCTGGACCTTGTACTTGCCAGGCAGGCAGTGGAACCCCTGAGCTAAATTGCCCGCCCAGAATCCCACTTCTAAAGTAACAAATAGTTACAAAATACCTCATTATGTGGCATTTTTTTTCAGGAATTAACAAATCCTTGTTACTTGTTTCATAAATTTTGGAGTTAGACAAAACAAGGTTTGAATGCTAGCTCTGCCAACTTGGCACTCAGACCCTCAGAAAGTTACTAATTTCTCTAAATTTCATTCTCATCATCTGTAAAATGGGACACACACAAGAGAATTATATAAAAATTTAATATCACTTAAGGAATGCAATATAATGCCTACATGAAACAGAAATCACATTAAGTTTTTTTCTCATAAGCCCTATGGGCAAAATAAAATTAAAACAAAAATTAGAAGCCTGATATGGTGGCACATGCTTATAATCCCAGCCTTCTAGGAAGCTGAGGCAAGAGGATCTCAAGTTCAAGCCCAGCCCAGGCAACTTCAGCTAGGTACTCAGAGAGACTCTGTCTCAAAATAAAAAATGAAAAAGGACTAGGGGTGTGGCTCAGTGGCAAAGACTCTGGGTTCAATCCCTAGTACAGCAAAATAAATATATAAACAAACACTGATTTGCAAAGTACTTTCCTCTGTATTTAGGAGACTGGAATCAGTTGGTACAGATCCAAAGGCAAATCTTTACTAGTTTCCTTAGGAATATTTAGTAAGAAAGGCTTATTTTCTTTTGTTTCACCCTGCACTAACGACTAAACCTAAGGAGCACTGACAATGCCTTGCTAAATTGCCCTGGCTGCCCTCAAAACTTGAGATTCTCCTGTCTTAGTCTCCTGGGTAGACGGGATTACAGGTATTTGCTACTAGGCCTAGCTGAAAAGCTTATTTTCTGTTCTTCAAATTGGGAACAGAAAACAGTGATGAATTTCTAAATGCTTAAGTTGATCAGTTCAAAATTCAGTACTTTCATACTGCTTTAATGAACTGAAACTCTGAGGCCCATTACAAACTTACTAAAGAGGGAACTATGGTAACAATACACAGGAATAGAAGGAGGCTACAAGGCCAAAAGAAACAGTTAAAATGACTCCATTCTATGAATGGTTCCTTTTCTTTTTACCTTAAACTCTAAGAAAACAAATGTTTAGATGGGTCAAGACCTATCACTTCAATTGAGGTTACTTTAGTAATCTGATCCTCCAGATTAAGCAAATACCATCTTTCAGTATACATGGCTTCAATTCCTACCAATTAACAACCCAGACATTTCCAACAGGAAAGCAGCCCTAATACAATGGCCCATATGGAGCAAACACTAAAAGATCATCTTTTCTCTCACCCCAGGTTCAGAACCACGTATCCCCTGACAGCTCATTTCTGCTGAATGATTTTTACCCTCTAATTATAAAAATAGTAATGCTCATTCTAGGAAATTTGTTAATGAAAAGTACAAGCATTTTAAAATCACTTAGAATCTTTCTAGCCAATGATTAAGACATTATAAGAGGCCCCACTATCATCTTTCCTATGAATTTGATCATAAGTATTAGCCAAATACTTAAATTTGTATAAAGTACTTGTCACTAAGCATGATTACTAATCCATATCTTAATGTCTTTCATCCAGTCTTGAGACTACATGTATATTTCTTTTGTGCTTAACTCACTATTTTCTTCTCAGTGTTCTTTTGAGTCTATCAGCTAAATATGTAGTTTGTTGCTGAACACTTCCTTCTTCCTTAAAATTCTATGGACGATAAGTTTCTTGAAACAACTTACTCCTCCGTATCTAAACTAGCTGGCCTTTAACAATCTTAAAAATTGTTCAGGCCTGATCTTTGGATTTTGTCAACTATTGAGTTCCCAGTAGTTAGCACAGGGCCTGGCATCGAGCACATGCTCAATTAAGGCTTACTGGCTGACTTAACCAATCCCAACCTGCCACTTACTAGCTGTGTAACTTTGGGCCAGCTAAATGTCTCTGAATCTCAGGTCCTTCATCTCTAATGTACAAATAATCAAAAGATGATGCTACGTGGAAAGCTCAAAACAGTGTCTGACACAAAACAGCACCTAGTAAATTTTGCTATTACCAATCAGTATGATCTAGTATGACTCAAAAATATTTCTGAGTATTGTTAAGACTATCAGATGTACTTCTTGATTACTTATTTTCACAATACTGTCTTATCAAAAGTATTTCGTGTACTTTACTGCCTATTTCAACCCAAGTGATCTAATTTTCTCCTAATTAGCACAAAGAATTATCATTTACCAACTAAGTTGCAGTATGTTTAGATGATTCCCTCAATGCTAAGTGTTCACTCAAATCTGCAATTCTCTTTAAAAAACATTTTTTCATTTGTGATTCTTGCCCATAGTTGTTTATACTATGTCCAACTACTGGACTGTCATTCTTGTCTTTCAATAATCCATACCCTAACTCTTAGTTCAAATAATGGCTCAAAACTCACCTTTTTAAGGAAATCTTCCCTAATTAACTCCACACCAATTAGTTTATTTCTCTGCTCCAAGAGACCTCAGCAAGTAGGTACTGTTGTACTAAAAGTAACGTGATCACAGAAACACCAAGAAAAAAAAACTTCCACAAAATTATTTCTACATCCCAAAGCATGATCCATTATTTATAATGTATTGTTCATCTAGTGAACAAGGAAACATCCTATACAACTGCTCTTTGGTTTTTGTCCTTGGCAACACAACTTTTCACAATCCTTTTGTCCTATTCGCCAACATCAATTAACTCTGCCATTTAAATCTGCAGGCAATGTGGCAATGGGCCACCTTTCCATCCACCTCTCCTCTTCCCCATCCTCTGCCCACACCCCAAAAATGAAGAGTCTGAAAACTTCCAACAGAAAGGCAGTAGTAGTGGTACGCAAACATCATGTCTTTCCTTCCTACACTTGATCTTAGCCAAAAGGCCGAGAAGCGATTGTGTCTTTCCTTCCTGAGTGAAAATAATGTTGTGCTATTTAGTCACAAAACTCTTCTCAAGGCTGAGAAGTCTCTCAGGAAACACATAATGAAATCCCACTGTATCAAAAAGACTGATCCTATAGAATAACAGGACTGTAAGTATACATTAATTCTATTCCATCCTAAAAGATCTTGCATCATTTTTATGCTGTATTACACATACTCAACAAGGTAATTAAGAAACTTCCCTACAGGGCAGATTTTTCCAAGACTATCATGCTGCCTTTAAACATATTCTTTTTTTAAAATGTAAAGAACTAATAAGCTATTACTGCCATCCCATCAAAAGCAAACTATGCCAGTTTCTTTCCTGAGAGACCAACTCTGTGTGCTCCTAAGGCAAAACTAATGCACTGTCACATAACTGAAAGGGAGATCAGTTTTAGTACTGAGAATTAACAAATCAGAGGGATGGGCCCTTCAAGAGTACTGAATGAACCTATGAATCTGGCTCTGACCAGTGGCTTTTCCCACAACTCTGTTCTCGCCCAACTGCTCATAAAAGATTCACAGCCTTCACCTGTCATACATAAATCTACCTCACTTACTCGGTGTGTACTTTCTAACAGGCCAAATAACGCCTCCTAGTGAGCGTCCACCTCCACACTACCGCTAAAACCTGCGCCCCAAGTCACCTTCCGGTTTCAGAAGGCGCGCCTCTCGCTCCAGATCCAAGTGTCCCCAGGCTCCAGAAACCTTTACCTTCAAATCCCAAGCCTACTCTCCCTCGGCTCCCCGCTAATTTTCCCCTGACCCCTACTGACGCCTACTTCCGAGAAAGCAGTCCTCAGCCTTCTGCCTGGACACACTATTCGGAGCATCACCTCTCCCCATCACTCTCTTCCTCCCCAGCAACCGGAACCCTCCCCACGCAGGCCTCCGTTTGCCGCTCCCCTCCCTCCGCACGCGAGCCTGCTCCCCGTTAACCACC
>NW_022900928.1:16018207-16018678 GCF_012274545.1 Fukomys damarensis
CTGCCCGCTGCTCCCGCAGGCGCAGCGCCGGCCGGACACAGAAGAGCCCTTGGCCCAACCCTCCAGCGGCGCCCCTGCCTCTCACCTAGACGCAGAGGCTCAGGCCTCGCTGTTCCCTGGCACCTCAGGGAAGGTTGCGCGCCGCCGCCGTCGGGATCTCCTCACTCGCGTTTCCACCGCCCCCGACCGGCTGCTGTAAAGAGGATGGACAGCCTCTCGCCCACTGGCTATGGCCTGCGCTTGCGTCATCAACCCCGACCGCCCCTCGGCATGTGACTGGCTGGTGCGGCACCCCCTTTCCACGTCCGCTCCCGATTGGCTGTCTTGCGCACCCTCACCGGAGGACCACTCACCCTCCTCCCAACTCTAGCTTTCCACCCCCAACCAGGTTTCGGTCGGAAAGGAGGGGGCGGGAGCGAGCGCCAGTACGATGCGAACGGCCAATAGGGGCGCGGAGAGAGGCCCGGGAGG
>NW_022900928.1:16018834-16058441 GCF_012274545.1 Fukomys damarensis
GCGGGGCAAGGCTGTCGCGAGCATCCGCGGAGCAGCCATTGTGTCGTCTCCGCGCTGCCTGCGTGGAGCCCTGCTCGCCTTTTGGCGGACCCCGGGGCGCCCTCAGAGAACTACCAGTTTGGTCAGGATCCCCGGTGATGGCGGAGCTGTCTCTCTGAGGACCCGGGAATCTCGCAAGGAAGAGCTCTAGTAGGGAGGACGCGACCCAGAGTGTCATCCGGCCCCGCAGTACAGGGGCCAAATCATACCACTACCCACTTCCTCCAAAATTTAGGAATGATGAGAGATGTTAGAATAATGGTTAGCTCTGAGGGATAGGGGCGTGTTCTGTGGGAATAAGCTCAAGGAATCCCAGTTGAACGTGGAAACGTTATTTTCCTTGATCCGAGTGGTAGTTACAGGGGTGTTTGCACATGCAGAGTTTCAGGCTAAGTGCACTGTAGGCTCTTCAGGAACCAGTAACACAGTTTCTAAAAGAATACAACGATCTTAAGAGTTATCCCGTCATACGTAGTTTCCAAGACCTAGCCATCACTAAAGATCTAGAAGTCATTGGAGGGAGGAGGATTTGAGAGAAGTAAAAATGCAGGAAAGCACCTGGCTGATTGGAAATTTAAGGACGGGGCAGACTAGCTCAGGGTGATTTTTCTTTAGAGAATTTGAGGTTATTTCAGTGCCTGGCCCTGTTGGTAGTGCAGAATCGCTCAGGGCTGCCTCAAATTGCAAACTCCAGAAGCTTATCCAACTGCCTATTTTGTAGTGTACTTAAATTCTGAGCCCAGGAAACAAAACTTGCCCTGATAGAGGGCACAGAGCGGCACCATATAGCCTTTTCACAAAGACAAAGTTAACAGTTGTTTACCTTCAGAAATGGCACATCTACTAAGTCAAAACAAGAGTTTGGGCCTAGAACCCACTCAGTCTATTAGCTGAGTTGTGAAATAACAAGAATCAAGTAAAACGTTTGTTAAAGTGGTTTAATTATACCCTACTGTCTTGGTTACTTTCCTCAGTGCTGGCACACAAATCCCAACAGCATAATTTAAAGGAGGAAGGGTTTATTTTGACTCATAGTTAGTAGGGGTTTCAGTCCATAGTTCACTGGGCTGCAGAGGGGTGGGGCAAAGGAAAAACAGCTCATGGCATGGCAGGCAGGAAATAGAGATGAGGGGAGGAGGGAGGCAAATATACCCTTCCAGGCCACTCCCCTAGTGACTCACCTCCCTCCGGCCTTCACCTCCCAATATCATATTTAGCTATAAACTGACCAATGGAATAAACCACTATTGACTCTTATGCCCCCATGATCGAGTCACCTCCCAAAATCCCTACCTGTGATCACAGGCTTTGAGAGGACATCTAGATATAAACCATAATATACCCCTCAAAAAATAAAAACAGCTGAGGATTTAGCTCAGTGGTGCTGCTGCCTGCCTCACAAGCTCAAGGTCCCAAGTTTGAGCTCCAATACAAAATAATAATAAAATAATAATAATAATAATAATAATAAATTAGACTTTAAAAAATAAAAACTGAGGGCAGTACTGGGCACAGTGACTAAAAGTTGTAGTTCCAGATACTGGAGGCTGAAGCTTGAGGGTGTTGAGTAAAATAGCAAAATCCCATCTCAAAAAATAAGAAACCCTTAAGTCCAATTCTAGATTATAAAAGTACACCAGCTGCCTCGCAAGCTGAGTTTAGTTCAAATGAATGTCTTTATTTAAAGTGCACATTACTTGGCTGCTATTAAGAAATCAATCAGTAACAAATATTAGCAGGGTTGTGGGGAGAAAGGAACCTTGCTGCATTTTTGGTGGGAGTCCAGACTAATGCAACCACCGTGGAAATTAATATGAAGATATCACAAAGAACTAGGACTAGAGGTTCCATTTGACCCAGCTATCCCTCGGCTGGGTATCTTTCCAAAAGAATTAAAAGAGTCATACCACAGTGATATATGCACACCCATGTTTATAGCAGCACAGTTTATAATAGCTAAAACTTGGAAACAGCCCAGTTGCCCATCAGTTGGAGACTGGATAAAGAAGATGTAGTTTTTCTATAAAATGGAGTACTACTTAGCCATAAAGAATGAGAAACTAGAGTCATTCATAGGAAAATGGATGCATTTAGAGGCCATACTCGTAAATGAAATAAATATGACACACATGTGTAAATACCAAATAGTTTCTCTGGTTTGAAAAACCAAAAGTGTAAATAATATCCTAATTGTATAACTGACAATGTGAAATAGGAAGAAAAGGGCTAAAGGTGTAGGGGAAGTGTAAAGGGTAGTTGAAAGGAAAAAAGGGAAAAGAAAAAATATGAGAAAAGGAAAAAATGGAAACAAAGCCTTTGTAAATAGGGGAGGGGGACGGGGGTGAAGTGAAGGTAGGGGTATAGGGAAAAAAGAGAACCAAGACCTGTCATGTAAAGGTCCAAGATCACAATGATAAGTGTAACTGTACTATATACTTAAAAAGTACCAGTAAACTCAATGGAAAAATAAAGTGCACATCACTAAACAGGCACATAAAGTCAGACATGGAAGTATTTTCCAGCACATGGATGTAATGAGACAACAATTACTTTCATTGTGCTTTATCTTTACAGTTTCCCTGACGATTTAAAAGAAGCTATTGTGCATGAAAAGTATTTAACCACATTGAAAGGAGTGCAGTCCTCTTTGCAGTTACAGTGAAGATATCTAGAATGCATCAGAAATATTTACTGTCACAGCATACAGTTTTAGACAACTTTCCTCAAGTAAGCTAAATTCTAGTTTGGGCAGTTATTCTCTGCAGTTTATTTGATGATCTCTACCTTGCCCTGCACCCACTTACGGTATTCAGCATTTGGTCTGCCTTAAAACTATTTTTAAAGACTTAGTAAAAGCACAAATGACGAGTCAAATTTCTGACATTTCCACTAATACATAAACTCACAGTCTGGGCAAGTACAGACAGGTCCCACATCTCTAAATAGAGAAACTCGGTATCTGTTTGGGGTGTTTGTTTCAGAGATCTGTGAAATAGGTTGTTTCACTCAGAGGTGAATAATCTGATCCTCAGACATTCTCCAGACTTAATCTAAGTGGAGCAAAATGGAGCTGCTATGTTTATGGCTCTTCAAAAGTTTTGGGTGAGCCAGGCGTGGTGGCACATGCCTGTAATTCCAGCACTTGGGAGGCTGAGGCAGGAGGATTGGTGCAAGTTTGAGACCAGCCTAGGCTACATAGTGAGTTCCAGATCAGTCTCAACTACATAGTGAGACCCTGTCTCAAAAAAACCTAAATAAATAAATAAAGCAAAAGTACTGTGTGTTCTGATCATTGACTTTACTTTTTTCAGTTGTCCCTTCTAGACCTTGTTCACTGATATTGCCCTGGTGTTGCTTAACTCTTACATCTTTCTTCATATATATCTGATACAAATTTTCTAGTCATCATTGTGAAAGGAAAAAAAAATCTTTTTTGCCAATTTCTTTCCAAATTATATTGTCACTGCCTTGCCCATCCTTTGTGGATGGCATTGTCAGTGGTTCAAACCCCATTTGGGAACAGTGGTAACTGAATAGTAAGAGTTCTCTACCAGACAAAATGGCCCCAATGGTCCTAACATTCTAAAATGACTCCTGTTCCTAAAATGGTTCCTGTTTACAGAAATGAGCCACTCAGAAAAATGAAACCTACCCCCTCTGGAGAAGCAAAACCTAATTTGTTGCTAGCCCCTGCTCCTCCCCTTCTCAGTTGGCATCCCATTGCCTGCCCACAACCCCACCAACTCTCCCCCACTTTTTCTCTCCCTCTCTCTCCCTTTCTTTCCCTCTCCATCGTTTGAGGCAGCCCAGCACCACCTCCTCCCAAAGAAGCCTTGGCTCAGGTGCTCCTTTCAGTTCATTTTCTTTCAAATAGAATCCAAGACCTGGGAATTATTCTTTACTTTTTTCTGTATCTGTTTCTTCTTTTTATTTCTTTATTACAGATTTACTTCCTTTGTATATGAGTTAGAACAGGGTTGCAACTGATCCTCAGAAATGAGTCTCACTACTTTGTCTTTCTGTTATAACATTAGCATGTCCAAGATATAAGCCACATTCTGTGACCCAGCTATGTACTGTTTGAGTGCCTAAGGTCAGTACTAGTACACATTTAATCTTCTAGGGTAAGTCTACTCCCAGACATTGCAGACCTGAGCCACAAGTTGAAAAAACTTCAAGCAGCCAACCACACCCATGTGTAAAAAAATTGTTAGTGTCTACAAAGGTCTCACTAATTGAAATGAAACATGTTTGACTTGGCCATTAATCTCTTACTGCAAAGTCGAACACAGTGCAAAGATTAAGAGTTTCCTCCTTAAGCAAAGCCATTTAATCAGTCCAGTATGATATTTCTTAGAACAGCTAAGGCTGACTTTTTCTAATGAAATCAGCGATAGTTGATTTGAGAAGAATAAAGCATTGTGATTCAGGGTCCTGAATCTAGAACTCAGTTCCGGGTTAGAATATCAGAATTATCGCTTACTACTTATATGACTTTGCACAAGTTGTTGAAGCACTCTGTGCCTCAGTTTCCCAGGTCTAAAGTAAAAAAGAGGTACCTACTTCAAATGGATGCTTTGAAGCTGAATATTTTAAAGCACTTAGAATAATCTCTGACACATGGTTATCCTTATCTAAAATACTTGTTAAATCTTAAGAATAAAAGTATACTGCTTTCCCAAACCAAATAATAAAGTCTACTTTCTATTGTTGTAATATTCCAGAAACTTCATAGGTATATTTTTAAGCCTCACAAGATGGGGATTAGTATCTGAATTTTAATTTGACTGACTTGCTTATGATCACACAACTGAATTGGAGTTGGGAATTCTAACCTAGGTGTGCTAAGTCCAAACTTTTGCCTTCTAACGCATCCTTCCATCCATTGTTCTCATGACTCTAAATGCTGTACATTTTATTTATAGCCGTATTATTTTAGAACTGGTCCTAAGAGCTACTTTGCCCATCTCTTCCTTTCATAAATAATCAAATTGACAGTATAAGAAGTTCACTTGCGTAGCTTTTGAATGCTAACCATTTGCTGATCAGAAAATAAACATATTACTTATCACAGAGTCTTTCACATAGTAATCAGTCTACATTAACTCCTTTTGTCATTGTTCACTTATTCATTCATTTAACAAGCACCTGTAAAAATTAAAACGAACAAGAAATCATTTCTCTTGAAGTTCACACTCACAGAGCCAGTAGCCACGTATGGGTACTGAACGCATAATAAGGCTGATTCAGCTCGAGATATGTTCTCTGTATAATAACCGTTAATGACTTACTAAAAATAAATAAGGTAGAATAGCTCATTACCAAAGGATATATTAGTTTTGCATTAAAATATTGGAGGAATACTGTGTTAATTATTAAAATTACTTTCATCTGTTTCTATTCTACTTTTTATATGTGATTGCTTGAAAAGTAAAAGCTACATGTGGCTTGTATCATTTTGCCTGTTCTGGATATTTCATGTAAGTAGATTGAAATAGCATATCTTTCATTTAGCATAATGTTTTTAAACATTATGGTGTAAACATGATATCATCTAAATGATACCATGTACCAGTAATGAATTTCTTTTTATTACTGAATAATATTTTATTGTATGGCTTTACCGCAATTTACTTAGCCATTCATCATTTGGTAGGCATTTAAGTGGTTTATATTTTTGGCTATTAGAAAAAAAAATAGACATTCAAGAATGATTGTTTTATTTCTCTTGGATATATGAAAAACTGCCAGACTTTGTTTTTATGGTGGCTGCACTAACTTGCATTCCCACTGGCAGTGTATAAGGGTTCCAGTCTCTCCATATCTTTGCCAATATTTGATAGCCAGTTAAAGAGGTATCTGGTCCCTGTGATAAGCCAACTCATAGACCTATAGATATAAAAACCATCAGTACAAAGTTTAAGGAAGGATGTGAAGAAATAGGAACTCCTTTGTGAGCTGCTTGCAACCTAGTACATTGCACTTTGAAGAGCAATTTCACACTTTATAGAAAAAACCCAAAATGTGCAATTCAGATATTAGACCTCTATCTCTGAACCCTGTAAAGAGAGGTTCCAGTATCCAAATGGGTGGGTAGAAAATTACGACAGCTGCTAATTACATGTATTGTGGAAAATATATTTATAGTGAAGTGGGAAAATGAGCTTCACTATAAAATTGGAAGCTGGCTATATTAGCTTTTTATCACTATAATAAAGTAATCACTAAAATAATCAGATAAAGAGAGGATGGGCTGCAAGTGTAGTTCAGTGGTGAAATACTTGCCTAGCTTGTGCAAGACTGGACCCTGAGTTGTTTAATCTTCAGTAACACACACACACACACACACACACACACACACAGCCAAGAGGAAAGGTTTATTTTGGCTTAGTTTTTGAAGTTTCAGTCTGTAATCATCTTCAGCCTACGGTAAGGTGATACATCAGGGCAGGGAGCATGTGTGAAGAGAAGTGCACATCTCATGGTCATGTCTCCAGAGAGGAAGAGGAAGGACAAGATTCTCAATAACCTCTTCAAAAGCACATCCCCAGTGACCTAACTAACTTCCACTAAGCCTTATCTCCCAAAAGTCCCATCTCCTCTCAAATAGGGCTGGGTCCCAAACCTTTAATACATGGGCTTTTGAGGGACATTCAAGCTCCAAACTAGCCTTGGCAGGTTCATTCAATCCAAAATTTCACTTTCCAGGGCTATTTTCCTTCTTGAACTTTTGCCTGTTAAGTAACTTCACTTGGGAATATATGATTGCATAGAAAAGATAAGCAGAGAAACAATTTAATAATTTATTAGTAAAACAATCAAGAGAGATAGTAACATTTGCATATTACTTATGGTTATCTGGCTAAACAACAGACTTATACCTTGAAGTGCCAGAAACATATCTTTCCTCACTGCCTCTCCTTTGACATGCCATTCTGCTCCCTCCTGACAGCGAAAGTGGGCTTCTCTTGAAGCCAAGTCATTGCCATTAATGCAGGAGAAAACAGAAAGGATGTTGAGTGTGGAGTGGTTGAGGAATAGGGGCAGACAGCATCCTTATAGCTAAGGAATAACTAACCACAGACTGAATCATGGGATGTGATTAATGAAGCAAAGACCCTAGGAAGAGAGTTCTGTGGAAAAGGGAGAAACGGTATGTCAGGAGTGGGAGAACTGGAGTCAGAAACTGTATTGGGATGGAGTTTACCCTTCTCACCTTTCTCTTCATAAAATCTCGACTTGGAAATTTCCAGTCCAGTCCCCCTTCCTTAATCATAGATAGTATAAAAGTTAGGAGGAGGTGACAGAAAAAAATATAGTGTGGAATAATACCATGGCACCAACAGGATGGTCTTTTGCTTTCCTTTCTTGCTTTCTTTCTCTCTCATTTCTCCCATCTCTAGCAAAGAAATAGGGACCAGAATGAAAAGGGAAACTGAGGTGAGAATCTGGAACCTGGGTGGAGATGGCAGCTTCCAGATAAGAAAGATAGCAAGGCGCTCCTCATCTATTGTGTAAATGGAAGGAAATTCCACATACTTTACCCAGTTCTGGAATAGAAATACACAAAGATCAGGCACTCATAAATCTAGGACTGTCTGTATAACAAGATAAATATGTCAGTTGAAAATCACTCTTTCCATTCATTTAAAGTATTTAATATATGGTAGTAGTCATCCAAAAAAAGTTACGTACAAAAGGCCTGAGAAGAGTTGGGGATTTAGCTTAGTAGCACCGCACCTGCCTCACAAGCACAAGGTCCTGAGTTCAATCCCTAGTACCAAAAAAAGAAAAAGAAAAAAACGTTTGAAGAATGAAAAGGGGACAAATATCTAACAACCCTAGTTCTCATTTTGACTTAATACAAGATGCTCTGCATTCCTTGTGCTTTAATTACTAACATCCTGTAAATTATAGTAGCAGTTTTGGAGAACTTGGAGAAGTAAAGTTCCCATTAACAACAGTTACTAAAAAGTATTGAAAACCAGATAAGTTATATTGGTTAGAAGACCTTGGAATTCAAGGAAATGTCTTAGAAACTACAAAACTAAAGTGAGAAAAGTGGGAAGGAACTAATACTCAAAATACAACTGAAATGAGTATTTCTCTCTTCATCTCTGAAAAGTGGAAAATCAGGTTACATGAGATGATAAAAGCACAAGAAAGAAAAATTATACAGAAAGGAGAGTAATTTTCTTTCAATGTGTTAAAAAAAACTGGTAGATGTGGGATTCTAGAGTTAGTGTTTATTCTCTAATTTGCAAGAATAGGCCACAGTTTTTACTTAATAAGAACATCAAACACGAAGGGGATGTCATTTTTGAAAATAGCTGGATCTGATAGTCATATTATCCACGAAAGGGGATGGCAAGGTGTCAGAAATAGGCTTTATTGTATGGTGTTGCTGAGGTTGCTCTTTGAGGAGCCAGCTTCAGAGAACCAACAGGCTGGAACAATAATGAGTTAAATGTTGCTAAGTACAATGTGATAGTGAATTCTATGTGTCAACTTGATTAGGCTATGGTACCCAGTATGGTCAAAACATCAGCCTGGATATTCTGTAAATGGATTTGTTAGATATGATTAATGTTTTAAAACAGTAGATTTTCAGTAAAGTAGACTATCATTTATAGTGTAAGCTTCGCCTAATCAGTTGCAGACCTTAAAAGTAGATTGAGTATTCCTAATGAAGGAATTCTCAAGACTGCAACATGGAAACATGGCTTAAACTTTCTACCTGCTTCCCTGCAGAATCCAGACTTAAGACTACATTTGCCCTACCTGAATTTCTAGCTATACCAGTCTACCCTGAAAACTTCAGACATGCCAGCCCCAGCCAGTTTGTTAAAATACACATACACACACACACACGATCTATTGATTCTGTTTCTGTAGAAAGCCCTATTTAATGTACTCATCAAAGTATAACGCATAC
This sequence comes from Fukomys damarensis, assembly GCF_012274545.1. Classification (NCBI taxonomy): domain Eukaryota; kingdom Metazoa; phylum Chordata; class Mammalia; order Rodentia; family Bathyergidae; genus Fukomys; species Fukomys damarensis. The sequence goes on from NW_022900928.1 coordinate 16,027,809, forward strand.
ACACTGTATTTCTGTAGAAATATGCAATATTCATCTCACTGTGAAAAATGGTGAAGACTTTTGCTCAGTGTTTATTTTGATCTATTCATGATTCTATAACAAAATAAATAAGATTGGATAATTTATAAATAAATAGTAAAAACTTATTTCTCACATTCTGAGGAATGGGGAGTCCCAGATGAAGTCAACAGAGTTGATGTCCAGTGAGTACTGCTCTCTGCTTCCAAGATGGCTCCTTCTTGCTATGTCCTCATATGATGGAAATTAAAGGGGCTTCACTAGTTCTCTCCAGGATTTTTGTTTTGTTTTGTTTTTTGGTCATACTAGAAATTGAACTCAGAGCCTAAAGCATGCTAGACAAGCACTCTACCACTCCCACTGAGCTCCATCCCTAGCCTCATTAAAAACAATTTTTTTGAGACTATCTTGCTAAGTTACTGTGGTTAGCATCAAACTTGCAATTCTCCTATCTCAGTCTCCTGAGTAGCTGAAATTACAAGCATGTGTCACTGTGCCTGGCTGTCCAGGACTTTTATAAAGTACTAATCCCATACATATATGAGGGTGCAGCTTTCACAGCCTAAGCACCCCCTCCCAGTCCCAACTCTTAAGATTCCTCTATTGGGAAGTAACTTTCATCATGAATTTTGGAGAGAACACATGCATTCTAATCATACCTAAGCATTGTCTGTTTTGATAGAGTTTTGGTTCCTCTTATCTTTGTATTGTCCAAATCCTGCAGATTCTCCATGTCTTATTTCTGTTCTTATTCCATGTCAGTCTGTACCTAGATGTTCTGTTTCAGCTACCATAGATTACCACAAACTTAGTCACTTCAAACAATACAAATTAATTATTTTACAGTTCTGAAGATCAGTCTAAAATAGGTGTCAGTAGAACTAGTTTCTTCCTGAAAGCTCTAGGAGAGAACCTCATTAGATTTCAGTAATAATTCTCTGCCTTCTGACAGGTTATAATGTCCAAAAATGTTTCCAGGTATTGTGAAGTTTAAGGCAAAATTACTCTCAATTGAAGTTATTGTTTTAGACCAATCACGACAATCTCATTTTCTTTTATCAAGTGAGTTATTTAGGAAAGGGCATATGATCGAGTTATGACAAGATGGAAGGAAAAGTCTGGGGGTTGCAAATAGAAGTAAGAGCATTCTGAGGAAGATTCTCCTTGCTGGCTGGGATACTGTGTTTATTTAATGTATTTATTTAACTATTTTGTTTTCTAATAATAAAGATTGCTTCATTGGTAAGAGTTAAATCAAGTCAATATTGTTAATCCCCAAAGAAAAGCCCCATTTGTTATCAGATTTCAGGCCCACAGAAAGTTGAATGGAAATGAACCAAGGGATGAGTGAAATTAATCCCACTTCTTGGGAAATGCAGCCTGCTAATACTTAGCAAATGCTTTTCCACTATTAGAACCATGGTCATGGTGGGCCCGGGATTTAGCTCAGTGGTTCTGCTGCCTGCCTCGCAAGGACTGCTGCTCGATTCCCAGTACAAAAAAAAAAGAACCATGGCCATGGTATTCAGGAGGATATTAGTTATCTCAGCCCTTAGGTGCACTGCAATTCCATTATCCTCTTCAAACAGCTTTTGTTTCTCTGGAAATTAATTTAAGAAATATCTTCTTGAAGCAAGGCTAATAGGCCCCTGGGCAATCTTACAACGAGCCAGTAGATTCTGCAATGTCTTTGCTCAGTCACTGTAGCCTAATTCTTGAAGCTGAGCATGAAATATCGGAAAGATGAGACTAGCCCAGGTACTAGGTAAGCTGCTGAATCAGTCTTGGGACTGACTACCTGAAGATACTAGAAATAATTTTTTTAAAGAAACCTGTCTTACTGTTTAAAACATTGTTTATTAGATATTTTGTTATTTGCTGCTCAAAGCATAATAACTGACAAGATTAAAACTGATAGGGATACATGTTAAACATTTTCCTCCTTCTCCTCACAACATACCCAAATGGTGCAACTTCAGAGAACTATAGGTATTTAAAACAAACATGTATAACTATTTAAAATGCTGCCCAGTGCCAGTACTAAGAACAGAAGAAAACTGTTCACAAATGCTATACACTTAAGAAAAATTTAATAATAATTCAAAAAAAAACTAGAACCCATGTACCAAATAAAACCACAACAGGAGATGGAATGAAAGATTTCAGAATTAAGAAAATAATTCAAGGATCAAGAATAGCACAACTGTTAAGTAATAATGTAAAACAGTGAGAGACAGAATGGCCATCACTAAAATGAGATTTCTGACACAGAAGAAAGCCTGGTTAATCATTACAATAGCAAGGGAAAATAACAACAAGGTTAAAACAATTAGAAGTTAGTCATTCTGGAGGACAAACATTATATAACATAAGTCTAATTATTGTCCCTGAAATAGCAATCCTTAAAATGGGGCAGGAAAAAAAAAAAGATATTAAGAGGAACTCAGTCTAACAATTTTAGGGCCAATCTTGTTCCAGAAAAAGTTATTCAGCTAAGAAGAGAGATGTGTCGAACTATGTTTGAGGATTGGAGAATGTTCTTCAAGCATTCACACAGAAACAGAAGGTCATCTATAAAAAGGAAAATGGGATTATATTTTAACATCTCAGCAATATTCAATGTCGGAAGATAAGAAGAAGGTTAAAAATGTGCTATCAGAATATTTCACAACCAGCTTGTTCACATATAGAGAATACTTAACGTACTTATGTGTTCAAGAACTCAGAAGTCACAGTAACTAAAAGTCCTACAATAAAGCTACTTTCAACAAAAACTATACATTCATAAAGTTTAGGTACAAAGCACTGGACATGGTGGCACATGCTTATGATCCTAGCACTCAGGAGGCTAAGGCAAGAGGATCATTTTGAGCTCGAGTCCAGCCTCACCTATTTAGTGAGTTCAAGAACAGCCTGGACTATGTAATGAGACCTTGTCTCACCCCCACCCCCCAAAAAAAGAGTACAGCCAAAGTAAAGTTAAAAGTTGGTGAAAAAAATATATTTTAAATATAGAATTAAACACCTACAATATAGAGAAATTATGTTCACCAACTATTTTTGATGATTAGAGGGTGGTAGAATTTTTTATTATTTTCTCATTAAGATGTTGCTATGTTGTTTGAATGCTTTCCCAAGAATATGCTTTTATTTCCATAGTCACAAGCACAACAATCATTATAAAAATAAATTTGAGATACAGCTTAAATAAATTATCATAAGGAGGTAAACTTTATCTGGGACAAAATTTGACTCGATTTTTGTGTTTTAAATACTTAGTATTTTGTTAAGATTTTCCTCTGTGTGTAGTACTCTGGTATTCTTATAGCCCAGAGAGTGTAATTACTCAGCAAAAAGACAAATCTGTCATTTTCTTGGCCTTACTAAAGGACTTTTCAAACTCTGAAGAGATATAAGAAGAGGAAACACGTTCCAATTCATTCTATGAAGCCGGCATCAGCCTGCTATGAAAACCAAAGACATCAAAAGGAAAAAGTGAACACTACAGTCCAATATTTCTCATCAATATAGTCACAAAAATCCACAACAGAGTACTTTTTTAATGTATTTAAAACAAATTCATCAGCATATCAAAACAATTGTACATTATGGCTAATTATTCCAAGAATGTCAGTTTGAGTCAGCACATAAAAATTTTCAATGTGATAAAAAATTGCTAGAAAAAGGAAAAAGATGATCACCTCAATATTTCTGATAAAAATGTTCAACAAACTAGAAATTAAAGAATACTTCCTCAATCTCTTCTAGATACTTCTTCACTTAATGGTGAAAGACTGGAAGCTTTCCTGCTAAGATCAGAAGGAAGATAAGGATACATGTTAATTTCTGCCACTTCTAGTCAACACTGTACTGTATTGTCAGGGCTATTAGGCAAAACAAAAAAAAGAGAGAAACATAAAAACATCTATAGTAGAATAAAAAAAAACTAACTCTACCTTGAAATAACACAATCATTTATATAGAAAATCCTAAAGAATCCATCAAAACCATTAAAATTGAACGAATTAATTTGCCAGTGTTCTAGTATACTAGATCAGGATACAAATGTCAATTTATTATATTTTTGTATGTATAAGCAGTGAACAGTCAAAATTATGAAAGCAACTGTATCAGAGTAGAATAAAAAATAAAATATGTAGAAAAAATTAAATAGAATTTATTTTAAAATGCTGGAAGAAATTAAAGAGAACATAAATAATGTGAAGGCATTTATTTTCACAGTTGGAAGAATTTATTTTATTTATTTATTTGCCATCCTAGGGTTTGAACACAGGATCTCACTCATTCTGGTCAAGTACTCTACTACTGAGCTTTTTCCCAAGCCATTTTTATTTTGAGAGAGAATCTCACTAAGTAGCCAGGAAGACCTCAAAATTATAATTCTCCCACCATAGTGTCTCTAGTGGCTGAGAATACAGGCAGGCACCTCCATACCCAGAAAGACTAAATATCTTTAGTATAGCAATATTCCTCAAATTGATCTGCACATTCACTGGGTTCAGTGCAGTCTCCATCAGAATTCCAGCTGTTTTTCTTTGTCTAGAAACTGACAACCTGATCCTAAGAGTGACATGGAATAACAAGGGACCCAGAACAATAAGAACAATCTTTTTCTTTTTTTCCAAAAAAAGCAATCTTGAAAAGATTATTAGATAGGGCTGGGGATTTAGCTCAGCGGTTCAGTGGCCTGCCTTGCAAGTGCAAGGACCTGAGTTCCATCCCTGGTACCAAAAAAAAAGAACTCAAAATTGATCTAAGACATAAACTAAGCCAGGTGTGGTGGTACCTGCCTATAATCCCAGCACTCTGGGAGGTGAGGAGAATTACAACTTAGTGACTTAGCTGGACCTCGTCTCAAAATGAAATATTTTCAAGGGCTGGAGATGTAGCTTACTTAGTGCAGAGGCCTTGGGTTCAAGTCTCAGTACTGAAAATAAAAAATTAAAACAATAAAACTCTTAGAAGAAAACATGAGTTGTTATTACTTTTGATCAGGAAGTGGTTACTTAGAACCAAAGAACAAATTTATAGATTGAATCTTAGTAAAAACATTTCTGTTTGAATGTCAAGAAAATAAAACAACAAACCACAGAATGGGAGAAAATATTTACAAGTCACATTTCTGATAAGAGTCTAGTATTCAGAATATATAAAGGACACTTTCAATTACACAATGAAAACAGAGTCCAATTAAAATTGGGCAATGACTTTGGATGGACATTTTCCCAGAGAAGTTATACAAATGACCAATCAGCATATGAAAAGATGCTCAACATCATTAGTCATTAGAAAACACAAATAAAATGCAAAGAAATACAAAACATACTGCAATACAACTTCACACCCACTAAAATTACTAAACTAAAAATGATAATGTAGATAATGTAGAGTGTAATCATTATTCAATCTTTTGGGGAATGTGAAATGGTACAGACACCCTGGAAAACAGTTTAGCAGTTTTCTCAAGAGGTTAAAAACATAGTTACCATATGACCCAGGTATTCTGTAGGTCATTGGAGACATGCCCTATAAGGCAGGGTTCTCCAACCCCCAGGCCATGGACCAGTACTGGAATTGGGCCACACAGCAGGTGAGCAGTGGATGAGCAAGTGAATCTTCATCTATATTTATGGTCACTCCTCACTTTTCACATTACCACCTGAGATCCACTTCCCTTCAGATGTGCAGTGGCTTTAGATTCTTACAGGCATGCAAACTATCCAGTGAACTGCCATTGCAAGGTAGTTGCACACTTGATAGTCTGAGCCAAGGCAGCGATATTAGTGCTGAATACTGGCTGCAAATACATATAAACATTAGCAGAGAGATTGCATGGAGACCGTAATCAATTTCTTGCAGACTGATCTCAAAACTGTCAGTGAGTGGCAGGATTTACAGCAGCAAGTAAGTTGATGTACTTCAATTGTATAGCTGCAGCTGATGGCAACCTCTTAAGTCAATATCCAACATCTACTTTAGTCTGTGTGTGGTCCAACCAATATTTTATTTACCACTTTCACCCATGCCTCTTTCCACACTGACCCCTGTTTCAGTTATAGTTTAGGTAAGCCCACAAAATAACCCTAGCTGAAATGAACCAAAAAATGCCACTAGAGAGCATCTTCAGAAATGTGGAAAGACCCAATGATGAGACAGCAGAAGACCTTAAAACTGCTAACAAAAAGAAAGATGCATTTAAAGGAAAATACCAAATGTCTCACTTAAATTACAAGTTTATTACACAGATGATTTACATTCTCTAAGCCCACTTTGCAAAATGAGTAGTGACTGGATATCCAACAAAGCCATGAAACCTTTAACACTGCTTCCCCACATGGTACAGTGCATTAAAAGACAAGCATCCTGCATTAATGGATAAGCATTTGAAGTTTCCCCCCAAATAAAAAAATGTGAAAAGAAATAATAGAAGCAATTATTAAAGGCTACCCCTTTATCAAATATGTCTGCACAAAAGGCATCTTTCATATTGGCTAACCACACTGCTAAAGCTAAGAAGCCCATTGGTGTATAACTGATCCTGCATGCTGTTAAGGATATTTGTTGTGCACTATTAGGAGAGGCTTCAGTTCAAAGATGAAACACTTTCCTCTTTTGGCTAGCACCATAACTAGACAAATTAATAGTAGAGAATAGTGAGGCACAATTCTTAGAGTTAATGAGTCACTGCACTATACCATCCAATTTGACATATTAACCAATGTTGACAATAAGAAACAGTGCTTGTTTTTGTGCAATATATTTTCTAGGAGGATGTGCGTAAGAATATGTTATGTGAACTTTTATTGACAACCAACACCTAGGTGCAAAACTATTCAAATTGTTGAATGACTATATATCTGGAAGACTGAATAGATCATTTTGTGTTGCATATGTACAGGTTAAGTGGCTGCCAGGACTAGAAGGCTCTCTGGTTTCACTATTCTGGTCAAGAAAGTTGCTTCTGAATGTGAGTCTACTCACTGTGTCATTCACAGAGAAATGCTGGGTAGCCAAAAAAAAATCACCTGAACTTAACAATATTAGTCAGAATGTGGTTAAAATTATCAATCACATCAAACTGCATTCCCTTATCTCATGTCTGTTCATGCAGCTCTTTGAGGAGATGGATGTAGATCATACACATTTTCCTTACACACAGAGTCAAGATGGCTTTCTAAAGGTAGGTCACTGACTAGCATTTTTTAATCTATGAACAATGTGCCAGGGATTTCCTTTAGGAAAATAGTCACCACTAGCAGCACATTTCAGTAACACAGAGTGGATCACAAAACTTGTCTGCTCATACAGTATATTCAACCTTATATACAAACTCAATCTGTTACTTCAGCAGAGAGTGACAACTGTGTTGAAGTCAGTAGATAAAGTGGCTGCACTCGAAGCCAAACTGGAATTATGGATGTGATGAGTGAACATTGGGATTTTTGACCAAGGGTCTTCTTGGTTCCAAATGGTTTGTGATTACCTATCTCAGCTTTCAAAAGAGTTTGAGTATTATTTGCCAATCACAAAAGACTTCCAACTGGGAAAAACTGAATCCAAAAACCATTTATTAATTAAACCAAGTGAATTGATTTTGTCTATGCTAGAAGAGGATTAAGTGCTTTTATAATATGTGAAGGTGCCCTTAAATTATGCTTAATACCCTGGCTCTCAGGTTGGGGGACTTGTCTCTGCTAACACAAAGTAAGCTTAGAGAGGGTTGGCAACTCCAAGAAGAAACAGCAGCCTGGGCCAGCAGCACCAGCCCCAAGAAAGCCCCAAGCCAGTTTCATAGTATAAACTGAAATATGGTGTGGCATTTTACTTTGAAAGTGACTCCTTCTGTAACACAGACTAGAGTTGGAGAAGTTCAGCACCTCCAATATTTGAAAGGGTTGAATTAGGAGTCAATTTGGAAAGGAGTTAATTGTTTTAGACTGGGCCACAAAATGTCTACAGAACAACTATATTCCAGAATTTCTGGAGTTATACTACCAAAGTGAATAGGTGAAAGAGAGCCACAGGGACAATTGCAAAAAGAGTGTGGGCTGATTATAAACACCCATGAACACCCTGAGAAGGTTAAACTAAGACCAAGAAGGATGTGGGGGCCTGCCATCCATGGGGCAAAGCCAAGACAAGTGTGTGCAGCTTCCAGACAGGGCTAGGTTTGAAAGTGCTGGCGTTAATTCCAGACGATTACTTGAACCCTCTCACTCTACTGCCCTGCTGCCTACATCAACACAGAACTCGGTGGTCTGCTTGCTTTCCCCATATACAAACATGAGCAAGGATATCATTGGCTTGGACAGTTGCCACAGCATGATATATACAGCCATAGGGGTCTCTGGACCGGGAAGACACCCAATAAACCCACAGATCATAAAGCTAATCACATAAAATCATCATTTGAGGTACACAGAGGTACAAAGAAAGTGGGAATTGCCAGGCTGACAATAGCCATATAGGGACAATATTTACTGTCCATGGCCAGGAAAGGCAGAGCAGGATTCAGCATTGACAGAGAAAAACATGGGGGTGGAAACAAAATAGGTCTAAGCAATGATTCACTATCCCTCTGCATTATCTGCTGCATTCCAAGAGTGCAGACCCTGGAAATGAACTACAAATTCAAAAACAGAGAAGACTCTTTTGGACATCTTTCTTTCTTTTTCTTTTCTTTTTCTTTTTTGTTGGTTCTTTGGGATGTGGATTTTTTTTCTTTTTCTTTTAATTTTTTCTGTATTTTCATCCTTTTTTATTTGGCCCTCCATTTTTATTTTTTCTTATTCTTTCCATTACTTTTATCTAATTCTAATAATTTCCTGTTACTCCTTCATTGGATCTTTTTTATCACTTTTCTCTCCTCTTTTTCAATTTTTTTTCTTTATTTTCCAAATTTTACTTTTCATTTTCCCATTCCCCACCTGCCCTATTTTTACTAGTAATGACCATCAAACTTCACTAACTTTACATATTTGGTTAACTCTCTATATTATTTTTTAATTCTTTTGTATTGTTAGTGGGAGTATAACATTTTATTTAGTAGATATATATTGTATCAGTATTTGGTTTGTTTCAGTGTTTATACTGTAATTATAGATTTCATTTTATTGGCACTCATGGTATGTCACTATCCAAAGTTTGGCTGGTTGCTAGATTTGTTACTATTCCCAGGATGGAATTGTTATTAATTGGTTTTCTCTGTGCCAATATCTGGATCACCTTTGTGTTAGGAACAATATTGTGGTCCATTCCTAGAGAATTGGATGCTAGGCCAGCTACACTGCATTCTCCTCTCCAAAATTAATAGAAATGGTTGGACCTTGGAACAGAGGCAAAAGTATATAGTTAGCCAGGCCAGAATGTATCACTGAAGAATAGATACTAACTAAAGAAATCTTCATACCAGCAACAAAGTTTTTCTAATAAAATCAACCAACAAACAAGCACACACACACACACACACACACACACACACACACACACCAATATAAATACAATAAATAAAAACATAAGAAGACAGGCAACAAAATGCCTCCCAAAACTCTTAAGTCCCACAGAACTGACCCATATGACATCAATGGTGATGAAATCAAAAGCCATACAGCTTAATTATTCAAAATGATAAAAGGGGAGATAAAAAAAACTAATAACATACTCAGTGAACTTACAGAAGATGTAATGAAACCGGTAATATACCTAAAAAAAATCTGTGAGTTCATAGAAAACAATAAAAATATAGCTGGGTTAAACAAAATGATACAAAACATGAATGAGCAGAGACTTGGAGTCCATAAAAAGAAATCAAACAGAATCAGGAGATCAAAAATTCTCTTTAAAAAACTTTCTTGAAAGTAAGGGTGAAAGAACTTACCAATGAGAAGAAAAAGTGTTAGAACAAGAAGATAGCATTAAGGCCAGTGACCATATACACACAGTTTTTTTTTTTTTTTAAAGAGAGATAACAATGGATCCATCCACTGCTAGGTAATGCAAAGAATAACCTAAAATTAATTGGAATTAGTGAAAAATCAGAAGACAGCACAAGTAGCATAAGAACCTATTCAAAGAAATAATAGAAGAATACTTTACGAATATAGGGAAAGAAATAAATATATGATATGTGAGGAATATAAAATATAAAATACATACTATCAGAAAAGAACTTCTTGATAATGTATCATCATCATCAAACTCTCAGAAGCCCTGTTAACAGGACTTTTGCAGGGAATGTTGCAAGGAATTCTTGCTCCCAAAGTTCAAGCTGGACTTAGTACCAGAAACTTCCTACTTGAAATTTTCTTTGTTCATCATGTCTGGGCCTCCCCTGCCTCACATGCCTGGACATGTCCAAGCCAACTTCTGCATCTCGGGAATGTCTTTGTGTCCAGAAGAGTTTTATCATTTCACCAGAATGCAAATGAGATAGACCTCATACCTTAAATCACCCAATAAGCATGTTCTTAGTATTATGTATGAGCCAATACCATGACTGAGCCCACTTGTTAATGCATATTCAATTTCTGTAACCAGTGAATGTATACCAAAGTTGCCTCACTTGAACCGCCCCCTCCTAGAATGTGTATCTTCTTTGTTCAAGCATTGGATGGGGTCAGTCTCCCACCTAATCAGTCTGGTCAGTGAACCAGACTGATCCCCTGGAATTAATTAAAGCTTACTTTCACTTTTTCTCCAAGGTTCCCGACATGTGTTTTACATCCTCTCTTTACATCCTCTTGAACTAGTGGCAATGAGCTAACCCAACTGAATGGAGAGTTTGGCTGTTTCAAACAGAACAGAATCTTAAAAGTTGTTAGATAAAAACAAGCAATCCCATACAAAGGAAAACTTATTAGAATTACTGCAGACTTCTTTTCTTCAATCTCATTGAGTTTATTGGTACATTTTAGTTATGCAGTACAGTAACATTCATCAATGGAATCTTGTACCTTTACATGACAGGTTTTGGTTCTCATTTTTTCCCCATACTTCTTGCCCTCCCTTCACCCCCTCCTCCCTTCCCCATTTACAAAAACTTTATTTCCATTTTTTCATTTTCTAATATTTTTTTCTTTTCCCTTATTTCCTTTCCCCTACCCTTCCCATTTCCTCTAAACTTTTAGCCCTTTTCTTCCTATTTTACGTGGTCAATTATACCATTAGGATCCTATTTACGATTATAGTTTTTCACACCAGAGAAACTATTTGATATTTACACGTGTGACTTATTTATTTCATTTAAGAGTATATCCTCAATATGCATCCATGTTCCTATGAATGACTCTAATTTCTCATTCTTTATGACTGAGCACAGCAGACTTCTTAACACAAACCTTAAAGGCCAGAATTGCTGGAATGAAGTATTTCAAGACCTGAAAGAAAACAATTTTCAGTGCAGACTGATAGACATTGTAAAACTATCCTTTAAAATTTTTGGAGAAATAAGATATTTCCATGACAAAGAAAAACTTATGATAATCATGAGCACCAACAAACACTCCAAAATATTCACAAAGATACTATAGACTCAAATAATGAAGCCAATATGCCAAATGGTTTAATAGAATAAATGCAACAGATAGAGTGAACAGTTAAACAGAGGAGGAAAAGCGGGGAGTCAGCCACAGAAAACTAATGCAATTACAAGAATAAGTCAATATGTTTCAGTAACACTCAATGTGAATAGTCTCAATTCACAAGCAAAAATTGGCAGAATAGATTTTTTAAAACCAAAATTATGATGTATGTAATAAACACAATCCAAAAAGAAATTATGAACCAAAACTGAAAGAATGGAAAAGAACATTCTGTGCAATGGGAAGACAAAAACAAGCAGGAGTAGCTATTCTATTTTCAAAAAAAAGTAAACCAGGCAAAAGTGATCAGAAGAGGCAATAAGATGACTAAATATTGGTGAAGGAACAATTGAACAGAAAAGATAACAATTATAAACAAATATACACCAACACCTGGTGTGCTAAATTTCATAAAATAAATGATACTAGACATAAAAGGTCAGATAAACATAAACTGTTTTAGAGAGGGAGAACTCAATATCCCACTGTAACAAATAGACAAATGGGGGGGGAACATCAGAGTTAAGAAAAACCTTTGAACATATAAATTTGGAAGATAAAATGTTCCACCTAGCAAGAGTACACATTTTCTTAGCGAATGCATAAATTTTTCCTCAAAATAGACCACATACTAACCCATAAAGCATGCTTAAGTAAATGCAAAAGAGTCACAATTATTCCATGCATACTATCAGATCATAGAGCAATGAAACTAGCAATCAAAGACAAAAGAAACCACAAAAGTTATATAATGGAATGAAAATTAAGCAATACCCTTTTGAATAATCAATGGGTCACAGAAGAAATCAAGAATAAAATTAGTTCCTAGAATTAAACAATGCCAGTACAACACACCAGAATCTAGGTGACACAATGAAAAAAGTTCCAAGAAGGAAGTTTATAACTTGTGTGCCAACATCAAAAACACAACAAAACAGAGAAAATGCAAATGGATAACCAAATGATTCACCTCAGGATCCTAGAAACAAGAACAGTCTAAATCCAAAGGTCTTACAAGGAAGGAAATTACAAAGATCAGAGCAGAATTTAATGAAATTGAGACAACAAACAAACAAACAATGAATCAATAAGTTGATTCTTCAAGAGAATAAACAAAATGTACAGGGCCAGGGATTTAGCTCAGTGGTACCACTACCTGCCTCACAAGCACAAGGACCTAAGTTTGATTCTCAGTACCAAACAAACAAAAAAACCCTTACACAAGCTTACCAATAACCCAGGGGCCAGAGATTTAGCTCAGTGGTGCCACACTGCTCCAAAAGTGCAAGGTCCCAAGTTCGATCCCTGGTACAAAGAAAAAAAAAAAAGGTAAGACCCAAATCAATGCAATTAGAATTAATAAAGGTGAAGTCACAATGCACATCACCAAAACCCAGATGAGTAGTAACAACACTGAAAATCTGTGCACCAAAAACATGGAGAATTCAGAAATGTATAAGTTTCTAGGTATATCTAAAGATATAGGTATATCCAAAACTGATTCAAGAAATATATAAAGACTATGAATAATCCAAAACCAAACAATGAAATTGAAACAGTAATTTAAAAAAATCTTACCAAGAAAAGTCCAAAATCTGATGCATTCCACACTGAATTCTTCTATCACTTTAGGAAAGATCTAATACTAAAACTCCTCAAACTCTAATTGAAATGAAAGGGAAGAACCACTCCCCATGTCATTTGTGGAAGCTAGAATTACCATGATTTCAAACAAGATAAGGACTCAACTAAAAAGGAGAACTACAGGCCAATATCTTAATGAACATAGACACAAAAATCCTCAATAAGATATTGGCAAACACAACAAAACAATCAAAAAGATCATATATTGAAATTAATTTTGCTTCATCTTAGGAATGAAAGTATGGTAAATATATGCAAATCAATAATGTAATGCATCATATAAACAGAAGCAAGGACAAAAATTACATAATCATCTCAATAGACACATTAAAACCTTTCACAAAATCCAACATCCATTCTTAATAAAACCCTGAAGAAAATAGAAAAGTTCTTATATCAACCTGATAAAAGTCATTTATGACAAACTTACTCCCAATAATATATTATATTAACTGGGGAAAAGCTGAAAGCTTTCTCTCTAAAATCAGGAACAAGATAAGGATGTCCAGTGTCACCATTTCTGTTAAAAATAGTACTCAAAATATTAGCCAGAGAAATCAGGCAAGAGTAAGAAATAAAAGGGATATATATAAAAAAAAGTCAAATTGTCATTATTGACAGATGACATGATCCTCTAGATGAAAGAGCCAAAAGATCTTACCAGAAGATTTCTAGAATTAATAATCAAATTCAGTAATACAGCAGAATACAAAATGACCACAGAAACATCAATAGCACAATAAAAATGAACAAATCAAAAAGCAATGAGGAAAGCAAGACCATTCACAATTGCATCAAGAATAATTAAATACTTGGGAATTAACCTAACGAAGGAAGTGAAAAACCTCTAAGTAAGCCCCCCATTTACAAATGAGTTCCATTCTGGGAAAACATTCACAAGTTGGATTCATTCCTAAGTCCACCAAAGTGAGTCTTATGAACCTTTGACACAAATATACAATGTAAAGCCTTAAAAGCCAAACACACACACACACACGTGCACACACACACACACACACTCCAATATTGTAAATAAACTATTTTTACTATTAAGTACGGTAAATACACAGCAGCACAACTGTGACAGTGTCTGGCAGGCAGGCGGGCGAGCTACTTCCTCATGCTTTCTCCCATCTACCAATGTTTGTTATGTGAAGTCCATTTGTATCTGTGAAAGTTCAAAACTCAAATGTTTGTAAGTCAGAGACTTACTGTCTAATGAAAACTACAGTACTCTTAAAAAGAGATCAAAAAGCACATCAGAAAATGAAAAGATATTTCCTGTTCCTGGATAGGCAGGACCTCTATTGTCAAAATGGCTGTACTTCCAAAACTGACATACAGATCTAATAAATTCCCAAATTGAAATCAATCAGTGTTTCTCACAGAACTAGAGAAAACAATCCTAATCTTCATGTGGAATTAGAAATGACCCAGAATAGCAAAAGCAGTGCTAGACAATAAGAGCAAAACAGGAGGCATCACAAGCCTGGATTTGAAGTTATATTATAAAGCTACAGTGATAAAAACAGAGTGATACTGGCACAAAAACAGACATATGGATCAATGAGACAGAATAGAGAATGTGGAATCAACCCTAGGTACATTCAGCTATCTATCTACTCTTTGACAAAGAAGCAACAAATATATGCTGGAGGAAAGAGCCTCTTTTTACATTTTTTTAACCCCATTCTGGGAATCAAACTTGGGACCTTGTGCTTTAGTACCACTGAACTAAATCCCCAGCCCAAGATAGCCTCTTTTAACAAATAGTGCTGGGAAAACTGGCTGTCCACATGCAGAAGAGGAAATCTAGACACATATCTTTCATCATGCACTAAACTGAAATGGCTTCAGCGGCTCAAAGTTCTAAATGATAAAACAGAAACACAACCTACTGGAAGATAAAATAGATAAAATTTTAAAAGACACAGGCATAGGCAAGGACTTTCTTAACAGAACCGCAGTTGCACAAGAAATAACATCCCAAACCAATGAACAGGATCATGTCAATTTAAAATCCTCTTGCATGGATACTAATCTAAAATAAAAATGATCAAAGATGTAAATATAAAAATAGAAACACTTAATCTGATGGAATATAGAATAAGTGAAACTGTAGAAGACATAGATGTAGACAAAGACTTTATGAACAAACTCTGACTGCACAGGAAATTATACAAAAAAAATCAAACTTTGGGATTACGTCACATTAAAAACCTTCTGAGCAGTAAAAGAAACCACCAACAGAGTGAAAACTCAACCCATAGGATGGGAAAACAATTTTTACTAGCTACCCTTCCAAGGATGAAAATCTAGAATTTATACAGTATTTAAAAATCAGGACCCCCAAATTTAAAGACCCAATCCAAAAATGGAGCTCTGAAATGTTCGACATCACTGGTCACATGAGAAATGCAAATTAAAACAACACTA
Source organism: Fukomys damarensis (assembly GCF_012274545.1). NCBI lineage: Eukaryota > Metazoa > Chordata > Mammalia > Rodentia > Bathyergidae > Fukomys > Fukomys damarensis. Next base: position 16,043,507 of record NW_022900928.1, read on the forward strand.
AACTTCTGTCTCACTCCAGAAAGAATGGCTATCATCAAGAAACCAACCAATAACAAATCCTGGTGAGGCTGTGGGGGAAAAGGAACCCTTCTCCATTGCTGTAGGGAATGTAAACTGGTATAACCATTATGGAAATCAGTATGGAGAGTCCTCAAAAACCTAAAACTAGAGGCTTCATTTGATCCACCTGTTCTACCTCCTAGGTATCTTTGCAAAGGAGTTAAAAGAAGCATACCACCAAGATACATGCATACCCATGTTTATAGCAGCACAGTCTATAATAGCCAAGTCTTAGAAATAGCCCAGGTGCCCATCAAAATATGAATGGATAAAGAAATGTGGTATTGGTCCAGGGATTTAGCTCAGTGGTGCCACAGCCTGCCTTGCAAGCACAAGGAGCCAAGTTTGACCCCTGGTACCAAAAAAAAAGTATTTATAGACAACTGAGTACTACTCTGCCATAAAGAAAGATAAACTTGAATAATTTGTAGTAAAATGGATGCACCTCAAGACCACAATCTTTTTTGGGGTATGGGGGGCTCTGGGGGTCAAGCTTTATGCTTGCAAGGTAGGTGCAGTGCCAATGAATTGAATCCCTGGCCCTCGAGACCATAATATTAAATAAATCAGACACACAAGCTTAAATATTGCATTGTCTCTCTTGTGTGAGAAACCCCAAGGATGAATAAAGAGCATAAATGAGGACAGATACTGGGAAGTAGGAAGAACATGTTCAGTTGGGGATGGGAACAAGGGGGGGATGAAGGAAGGAAAAGGAAGAAAAAAGAGAATAGAAAGAAAAACTGGAAACAGCTTGTGTAAATGGGGAGGGGAAGAAGGGGTGATGGGAGGGGAGGAGAATGAGTGAAAAAGAATCAAGACAAGTTATGCGCAGGTACAAATTTCCTATGATAGGAATCCATATGTATGATTAATATGTATATGTGATCAGTGTGTATGACAAATATGTACTGATAAAAATAAAGTTAAAAAATAATTAAAATTTTAAAAATCTTTCTGCATGGAAAGGATGCACCAAGTAACAAAGAACCTACAGAATGGGAAAATATTTCATCCTGGGAAGGAATACTAACATTTAGAATATATAAAAGATGAAAAAATTTGGACCCACCCACAAAAGACCCAATAAAAATGAGCAATTATAGTACATCGATACTTCTTGGAAGATGGACAAATGGCCAATATATACATGAAAACAATGTTCAACATTTCTGACCACTAGAGAGATGCAAACTAAAACAAAATTGAGATACCATCTTACTCCAAAATGAATGGCCAGACAGAGAATAAGAAATAGGGAGATAGATCATTTTTATTAGGGAAGGTGATCAAGGGATGGAGGGCAGAGGAAGGGAAGAGGAAAAGACTGAAAAAGAATTAAAATGTGTTATATATATGTACCAACTTCAAAATACGAATGTAATCATTATGTCCTGCAAACATATACTAATAAAAGTAAAAAAATTTTAAATGTATATTTGAGAGAATGTCAAATCTCTGAATATTCTGAAATGAAGTCAAGCTGGAATTTCTTGAGTAATTTGCTTCCATTTCCAACAACTTTTTTTTTTTTAATTTCACCGAGTTTATTGGTACTTTTTAGGTATATAGTACAGTTACATTCATCATTACGATCTTGTACCTTTACATGATATATCTTGGTTCTTATTTTTCCCCATACCCCTCCCCTCCCCACACTCTTCCCAACACCCTATCTTTGTGAAGCAGGGTTTTCTGGTTTTTGCAGTTTTTATTTTTTATTAGTATATATTTATTAATACATATTTTATTAGTAATAATATTTTTATTAGTACCTTTAGCATTATAATGATAACATTCCTTCTGGGGAATTGGTACATGTACAAAATACATATCAATTCTTTGCCCATCCCCTTTCCCCTGCTATGAACACAAGTGTGCACGTATCGGTGACTATAATATCTTTATTTTTTACTTTTTGGAAAGATACTTAGAAGGGGAATAGCTGAGACAAATGGAATTTCTAGCTTTAGTTTCTTTAGGAAATCATCACACTGATTTCCATAGTAGCTCTATTAGTTTACCCTCCCCCAACAATATAGAAGGATTTATTTTTCCCTGGAGCCTCTCCAGCATTTGTTATTTTTGATTTCTTGAGAATATCCACTCTTTCTTGAGTAAACGAAATCTCACTGATGTTTTAATTTGCATTTCCCTAATGGCCAGAGATGTTAAACATTTTTTCATATATTTATGGGCCATTTGTACTCCTGAGAAGTATCTATTCATTTTAGTCGCCAATTTTTTGAATGGGTCTTTTATTTTATTTTTATTTTCAGTTCTTAGATATTCTAGATTATCTATCTAGAAGGCCATGCCCCTCTGCCATGCCCCTAAGCCATACCACCCTGCCTTGTAGCCAGTCAAATATGAACTAAAATCTCTGCAAAATGTGAGCCGAAGTAAAACTTTTCTCATTTAATTTGTGTGTGTTGGATATTGAGTTTCAGTGCAGAGTTGTATAACTAAGAGAAGTGGATTCCAGAGAAGTGGGGTCATTGTTGTGGCACTACCTGACCACATGGTTCGGAAGCTTAAGGAACTGGTTTGTGGGAGGAGTTTGGAAAGGTTTGGAGATGCAGGGCTGGAGAAGCAGCCCTAGAATGCTGTGAGTCAGGCTTGATGGGAGATTCTGATCAGGGCTCAGATGATCAAAATGCTAAAAAAAAAAGCTATCAGAAATGACAAGGGTCTGGAGATTTCGGTTGGAAACAAGAACTCCATTGGTAATGGGATTCCAGGCCTTTGTGTTATTCTCAGTCAGACAATTTGTTTACATTTTGCTCCTGTGCTGAGTCTTTGGGGACAGTGAAATAAAGAACAATCTGGTGGAGGAAATTTCATAGCAGCAAATATTCAGGATGTGGCATGACTACCGTTGGGTTCTTTGGTCTGCTCTACCTTGAAAATCAAGAACAGAAGTTAAAGCCAAATGATTTTAGAAGTTTTGAGTTTCACCATAAAGGAAGCTTCTCTAAAGTTGGGGCCTGCAAAAATGGAGCAGAGGAGAGCTTTACTTAAAAGATTAGCATTAAAAAGAAGCTACCTACTTTATAACAGAATAAATGGGAAGGATCCCTTGAGGGTATGTGAGGAACCACTAAGTCCCCTCCCTTGGCAAGCTCAAAGTCCCAAAAGTGAAAGAATTTTCTTTGAGAACTGAGTCCCATAATGCCACCTGGGGAATTTGTTTCTTGGAATTCAGTTCATAGTATTCAGCCATCTAGGCACTTAAAAACATCTACATCTGTGATAGAAGGAATCCTGGCTACTGCTCCAACTGATGGCAGACCTTGATGTCATCCACATGGTGCTGGTTTATATGCATGCAGAATGCACGCGTTGTGGGGTCAGGAAGGTCTGGAAGATTTCAGAGAAGGCCTGGGAGGCCAGGCAGTGTACTCCTAAGACAGCAGTTTGTGAGTTATGAAGATGAAACTGAAAATGCCGTGAAGACCCAAGGATAACGGGAAAGACAGAAATGTGGAACATCTGAGGAAAGCTGCAAGAAGCAGAAAAGCCAGCTCAAAAAAAGCCTTGAAGACTACAACCACCAGCAATGCCAGAGAGGCAGTGATACCCAATCCTTTTTGAATTTCCATTTTGCCACAAATTGCCCCAGGTTCTGGACATGCAACTTCAGGATTCAATGTTTTTCCGGCTGGGTTTCATTCTTGCTTTGGATCCATTCCTTTCTGTCCCTCTATTTCTCCTTAAAATAGGAATGTTTATCCTATGCTTTTGAATGGTGGTAGTGTTTAATGTTCTGATTTTTAGAGAGGCTCATGGCTAAGAGTTTGCCTCAGATCTCAGAGGAGTCTTTGGACTTGGACTTTTCAGCAATGATGAATCTCTTAGGACTTTGGAAACTCTTAGGTGGTCTAAATGCATTTTTCATAAACAGATATGCATGAATTTCAGGGGGACCAGGGTAGAATATTATGGTTTATATCTAGATTTCCCCTTAAAACCTCATACAGCAGTTTAGACTTTCGGAATGTGATTGCATCTGGCAGCATAATACTTATCAGTAGATTAGTCACCAATGAGTTTATAGCTAAATATGGTATTAAAGAGGCAAGGCCTTGTTGTAGGAGGTGGGTCACTGAGGGTATGGCCTGGAAGGATGTATCTCTCTCCCTCCTCCCTTGATCTCGCTCTTCTTTCTGACTGCCATGCTATAAATAAACCTCCTCTGCCATGCCCTCCAGTCATGCTACCCCACCTCTGGGCTGATATCTCTACAATCTGTGAGCCAAAAACCTTTCCTCATTTAAATAGTGGGTGTTAGATATTGTGTCTTAGTGACAAGAAAAGTGCTAAGACAGCGAGTGTGCTTGAAAAATATGGAAATATTTAAATCTTGAGATTTTATTACAGCAAAAAGACATATTGCCATTATCCTCCCTCAGAATACTCACATTGCTTCAGACACACTTATCCCACCATTCTTAGCACTTTTTGAAGTGGTTTGGAAGTCCTCTTTCATGTCTTTATTTGTTCTATCATGGTTGTCTTGATGTTTTCAACTGATTCAAAACGTTTTCCTCTCACTTTCACTTTAGCTTTGGGGAAGAGCCAGAAGTCCTGTAGTGCCAGATCTGATGGATAAGGTAGATGATGATGATGACACACTATAGTATTTTTGGAAACCTCCCTTTCTGTTGGATGGCACTTAGCAATAGCATTCACCATATTTTTTTATCATATATCATAAGGATACTCACCAAAGAAGATTTCCAGACAGCTTTAGAAAAAGGCAGCAATAATGAGGCTTGTGTTTGAAGCAAGAGGGAATATTTTGAGGATGATTAATAGCAATGTGTCTTTTACTGTAATAAATTTGTATTTAAACTTTCTCCATAGATTTTATCACGCCTTATTTGTCCACACATATATATGATCATAGCAGCATTGGTCATAATCATAAAAAGGTGATAATAACTCAAATATTGATAAATACATTGTTATATATTGAGATGGAATATTAGTTTACCAAAAAAAGGCAAAAAGTACTGACATGCCGCACCATAGATGAAACTCAAAAACACTATGCTAAGTGGAAGAAACTAAGTACAAAAGGCCGCACAACCATGTGTAATTCCATTTGGATGGCATTTTCAGAAAAGAGAAAACAATTAGCATTTACCAAGGTTTGAGGTGAACAAAAAACAGCAACTAATGAATCTGTTTTGGAATCATACAGTGGCGACACTTCAATAATTTATGAATATGCTAACAGCCACTTCCCTATATTCCTTAAAAGGGTGGATTACTTTATAGCGTGTAAATAAAGAAAATGAAGAAATATTGTGGCCCTTATGTAGTACCATTTGAGCTGTTCGTCTCAGCCACATCACATCAGGCTAAAGCCTTACCTGAGAAAGGTAATGGATACAGTATTATTATTCTTCCTCTCCCCATGTAGAAATGCCCCAAGAGAAACCTGACAGAAAGACAAGAGTATCCAGTTGACCCAAATACTCCCAGAAAAGCAGTCGGGCCTTTTCTTTTTAAAAAGGTTTTAATAATTTCTACAGAAGATATGAAATCAAAGAAAACAATGCCTTCTCCACAGCAATCTGTTTTGGGATACCTGGAATAAGGATACTTACAGGAACCAAAAGACAGAAATCTCAGTCTTGTGAGAAGGCATAGAGGGATTCAGGAAAGAAAAAACCATGTTGCTTAGTAGTTGTCAGAGTTTAGCTTTTCAGTATTCATCTTTCCCTTCTTCTTAGCAACCAGTTCATGCAGAATCAAATGTAATTCTGGGGTTTGAAGCAACAGGAATTCTACAGCCAGCTCTCTAGTGTGACTTGGCAAACTGTTCTCTGCCTGTCTGTTGCTCTCTATGTTTCTCTCCCTACTACCAAATGAATTCTTTAGGCTTTATCATTTTTCCAGTTCACAGTTTCTGTATGTGCAAACTTATAACTTTTGTCTTTAAAACACTCATAACCTCCTAGAAGAAAAAAACATTTCCTCTGTACTCCTAGGTTCTATGACTGATCCTAAGAATTAAACTGATTTTTAAAAAGATTGATAGGAGAAAAATATTTACATTTATTTAATATTTTTTGCATGCACACAGGAACTTTCATAGGAAAAATGGAGATCCAAAGAAGCCATTAGGACAGGGGCTTATATATATTTTCTTATGGATACATGACTTTATTTTTAATATATATGTTACTACTTCCTATTAATTTTACAAAATTTTGTTTTAATGTATTTTTATGCAATCACATATTTTAATCATATCTAAGTCCTCTATTGCCCTTTACTGCAACTCCTTTGCCCTTATTAGCTCCCACTTGTTGAATAATTTTTTTTCTACTTTTACATCATCTTTGTTTAGATTCTAAATATTAGGAAAACATGTAATACTTGTCTTCCTGAGTCTGGCTTATTTCAGTTAACATGATGATCTTTAGTAGTATCGATTTTCTTGAAAATGACATAATTTTGTTCTTCTCTACAGCTGAATAATAGTTCCATTGTGTATATATACATTTTCTGTATTCATGCACCTGTTGATGGACACTAGGCTGGTTCCATATCCTGTCTGTTGTTAATTGTGCCACAATAAACATGTGTATGCAGGTATCCCTGTAGTATTCTGACTTTACCTTGGGGTATATATCCAGCAATGGTACAACTGGGTCACATGATAGTTCTATTTCTAATTTTCTGGAGAACCTCCATACTATTTCCATAGTGGCTGTACTAATTTACATTCCCACCAGTCGTGTGGAAAGTTTGCTTTTCCCTCTGCATCTTTGCTGTTTTTGTTTTTTGTATTCATGATGATTGGGGTGAGATGGAACCTCAATGTATTTTTTTCCAGTACTGTGAATTAAACTCAAACACCTTGAGCTTGCCAGGTAGGTATGGTACCACTGAGCTAAATCCCCAGCCCTTCTTCAGTGTAGCTTTGGTTTTTTTTTGTTTTTGTTTGTTGTTGTTTTGGTACCAAGGATTGAACTTGGGTCCTTGTGCTTGTGAGGTAAGTGGTGACACCATTAAACTATACCCTGGCCCTCCTCATTGTAGTTTTGATTTGCATTTCCTTGATGGCTAAAGACGTTGAAGATTTATAATATTCCTATTCACTGTTTGTACTTCTTCATTTGCCAATTTATTGATTGGGCTATTTGATTTTTTTGGAGTTAGTATACTTTAGTTCTTTATATATTTATCTATAGATTTAATTCTCTGTAATAATTGGCAAAGGTTTTCTTTCATTTTATAGGCTTTCACTCTGTTGTTTCTCTTGTTGTGTAGAAACTTTTTAGTCTTTTGTTTGTTTGTTTATTTGTTTGTTTTTGGTACCAGGGATCCAACTCTGGACCTTATGCTTGTGAGGCAGGCGGCGGCACCACTAAGCTAAAACCCCAGCCCACTTTTTAATTTGACATATTCCCAGCCATTGATTCTTGTTATCATTTCTTGTGCTATTGGAATTTTATTCAGGAAGATTTTGCCTGCAACTATGGCCTCAAGTGTTTTTCCTATTTTATTCCATTTCAAAGTTTCAAGAATACCTAGGTCTTTCGTCCAATTTTGTTTGATTTAATATAGGGTGACAGGCACAAATATGTGTGTGTGTGTGTGTGTGTGTGTGTGTGTGTGTGTGTGTGCGTTTTCTCAATTCCCTTTTGTTAAAAAGCTATCTCTTCTGCAATATATATTTTTGGCTCCTTTGTCAAGAATCAGATGACTATAGTGTCCTGTGTCCATTGGTCTATATGTCAGTTTTTGTTCAAGGACCGTACTGTTTTGTTACTATGGCTTTGTAGTATAATTTGGAATCAGGCACACAGTACATAGATGCCTCCAGCCTTGCTCTTTTTGCTTAAGGTTACTTTCACTATTCTGGGTCTTTAGTATTTTCATATGAACTTTAGGGCTTTATCCCTAGTTCTGTGAAGAGTGTCACTGGAACTTTTATGGAGATTGCATTGAACCTATCAATCATTGTTGGTAATACGGCCATTTTAACAATACTAATTCTTCTAATCCTTGATCGTGGGAGGTCTTTGTGTCTAGAGTCTTCTTAAATTTCTTCAGTGTTCTATAATTTTCCTTGCAGAAATCTTTTTACTTCCTTGCTTGATTCCTAGGTATTTAGTTTTTTGTTTTGTTTTTTGTTTTTTGAGATAGTGTCGCTATGTAGTTTAGCCTGGTCTTGAATTCACTATGTAGCTCAGGCTGGCCTCAAGGCAATTCAGGATCCTGCCTCAACTTCCCAAATGCTGGATTATAGGCCTGTATCACCATGCCTGGCCTAGGGGTTTGTTTTTTTGTTTTGTTTTATTTTTTTCTTTTTATTGAATTTATTGGTACAATCTAGGTATACAATACAGTTACATTCATCATTGGGATTCTGTACCTTTACATAATAGGTTTTGATTCTCATTTTTTTCCCCTTGTCCCTGCCCTCCCTTCACCCCCTCCTCCCCTCCCCATTTACAAACACTTTATTTCCATTTTTTTCAGTTTCTCATATTTTTTTCCTCTCCCTTATTACCTTTCCCCCACCCTTCCCACTTCCCTACACCTTTAGCCCTTTACTTCCTATTTCACATTATTAATTATCTCATTAGGATCCTGTGTACTATTATAGTTTTTCACACCAAAGAAACTATTCAGTATTTCAGTTAAATAAATCTCTTTATGAACATTAAAAATAGGGAATCCTAAAATAAAACTAAAAAGGAAAGTAAAAGAGAAAAGGCAATGATGTAACATTAAAATTATCCTTAATTCTGGAGATGAAAATGGTCCCTGAACATATTTAAATTGCTTCTCGCTCTTATAGTCTTATCTTATTCTTTTTTTCATTATTTAGAGAATACTTTATTAGTTTCTGTAATTAAACCCACGTAGATGTGACCTTACATATTTAGTACGATGTGTTACTAGGGGTTTGTTTTTGAAGCTATTTGCGAATGGAAATTTTTCCCTGCTTTCTTTCTTGGTTCATTATTGTACATGGAAAATCCACTGATTTTTAAAAAATGTTTATTTTGTATTCTTCCACTTTGTTGAATTTATCAACTCAAAATGTAATGGTAGAGTTTTTAGGGTCTTTTAAGTATAGGATCAGATAATCTACAAGTAAGGATAATTTAGTTTCTTTTCTTATTTATATCCTCTCTATTTCTTTCTCTTGCCTAATTGATGTAGCTAAAATTTCAAGTACTATTTGAATAAGAATGGTTAGAAACATGAAATATTTATTTGGGTTACATACTTAAGTTAGAGCTGCAATGTTGACAATGAAAATTTTTAACACAGATCACAAGTCTACACAAAAAATTACTGGTACTAAGGGCAAAATAGTGCTAAAAACTAGGCTAAAGAGGTGTTGATTTTAAGAAATCAAAAGGCCTGAAATCACAATACAAAATATAAAAAGTATTAAATACTTCCATCCACAGAAGTATTTATTATTGATTATATTTTTAAATTATTTCCATAGTTAGTTATATATTAAACTGAATGAGTACTATACATGAACTATCAGATGACAATTCCTAGTTACACTGTAAAATATCTAATTTCATTGGAAAGTCCATTTTCACTGTCAGTAAGGAAAAAGTAATGATATTACTGTAAATATCAGAAAGGCTACCAAAAAGAAAAAAGAAATAAAATTCCATGCAGAGTGAAGCATTTGCCTTGCTGAACTGAATGTACTATTGGAAAATGTCCTCTGTCAAAGTGAAGCTCCTGAATCATTAGACTCGGCTTTGAATATCAAAGATGCAAAGAAATCATACAACACTCTTATTATGGGGGGCCATTGTGTCAATTACCAATACTGCTATTCTAGAATACCATCCAAGACACTTAACAGAACAGGCCAGATTGATACAATAAATACACATAAAATGAGAAAACACAAACTGTTATGTGACACTACTCTTGGTAATGTCTGTACTGTGTGAAAGCACCTGTAGCAAGTGACATGTAGCTAAAGATTCAAAGTGAATCTACAGTATGGGATAACAATATAATCTTCAACTCAGGAATTGCCTCAAGGGCAGGGGATTTAGCTCAGTGGTTCTGGCACCTGCCTCACAAACTCAAGGACCTGAGTTCAATCCCTGGTACCAAAAGCTAAATAAATAAATAAAATAAAAAACTGCCTCAAGAGCAGGTGCATCTTCAGACAATGTAACACAAAAAGAAAGCCATGGATTTCATTCTATTAATTGCATACACTTAGAAACCAAAGGTCACCAGATGTGTAGATACAATGAGATTTTTGTTGTTGCTTATAGTCTAATTGAAGCAATGATAAAGGAAATAGATCTATTTAAAAACAAATAGCAAATCAAAAAGCTATTTCTGTCTAGATTAAGAGGCAGTACCAGGTGTGGGGTTCACATTTTGAGTAGCCACTGAAGGTGCTACATTGATGATCTGGGGCTTGCCTAAGATTCTGATGTGCCATGCAGCAGGGGTCTGGGGGGAGGTAGGGGTCCCCTGTAGTGACACTCCTCTCCTTGGTTCTTTGCTCTCACTCTGACAAAGAATGAAAATGTGAGGCTCTTAGTGGAAAACAGGGGAGTCAAGACCGATGTGGTGCAAAGAGTTTATTCAAAGTGTGTCAAATGCGGAGGAAGCAGAAGAAAAGCTAACTTCATAGCAGAGTCATGCTACAAGGTAGGAGGCATCCTGCTTCGGATGTCCAGTGGGTCTGAGGTGTGCTTCATATTTTTAGGGGTAAGCTGGTTTCTAAAAATAACTGTTTCACTGACTGGAGTGGGCTGGGCCAATCAGGGTCTTAGCCTTTGTTTCTGGGAAAGGGACAAGGTCAATTGGGGATTTTTAAAATTGAGTTTATTGGTACAATCTAGGTGTACAATACATTTACATTCATTATTGGGATCCTGTACCTTCACATGACAGGTCCTCAATATGTATCCATTTTCCTATGAATGAATCTAATTTCTCATTCTTTATGGCTGAGTAGTATTCCATTTTATAGAAAAACCACATCTTCTTTATCCAGTTTCCAACTGATGGGAAAATGGGCTGTTTCCAAGTTTTAGCTATTACAAACTGTGCCACTATAAACATTGGTGAGCATATATCACTGTGCTATAGTTCTTTTAATTCTTTTGGAAAGATACCCAGCAGAGGGCAATTGGGGATTTTTAAGCATGCATGCAGCAAATGTATCATTTTCAAAGGGATACGGTAGAGTACATTTTTCAAGCACATGGTACCTGATTTTACAATCATCAGCCACAGGTAAGCATGTGATGATTTTACAGTGTCAGTCACCTAGTTATGCTTGGTGATCTTCACTGTATTTGAGGGACTTCATCTCAGCACAGAACTGAGTTGCTTACTCACATAGTAAACAGCTTAGAAGGCCTATTGGTGTCCTTGGGTAGGTCCCATGCATGAGGTTGAACATGGTTCCACCAGCCTTATTAGCGACAGCCATCTTAGCTAGCATAAGAAGGTTGTACATCACAAACAACAGCTCACTCCTCTGTTGCTTGGTCAGTTTCTGCATTTAGCCTAAAATCCCAAAGCCCATGATGCTGGTGGTTGCACGGACACTGAACATATGAGTCCTGCAGCTGTTCTTCTGAGCGGCACTATATTCCTCACTGTTTCTTGGTATACCAACTCCACAACTTCTTGGATGACAATTACCTCAAATTTGTTCCATGTTTTAGGAATATTCAGCCACAGGTATACAGAGACAGCAGCTTTTGTCCCCAGGGGTTTTATCAGCACAAGCCTAAATCCTAGTACATTTTGTAAATTCCCAGCCCTTTTGTAACACTTCCAGATGAATTCTTAGGTTATTTATTTGAGTTCTTTGTGAGTTTCTGAGTATGCACTCATAGATATAAACTTCTCTGTTGGAGCTGCCTTTGACCTATCCTAGGAATTCTGTACATTGTATTTGATTTTTCATTTGATTCTAGGATTATTTTAATCTCCATCTTAATTTATTCATTGATTCCCTGATTGTTCAAAAGTGAGCTGTGCACTATGTGCTTATAAGGCCGGGGATTTAGCTCAGTGGTTCCGGTGCCTGCCTCATTATGTGCTTGTATAACACCTCTTGTTGTTGATTTCTACCTTCATTCCACTACGATGAGATAAAATTCAAGAAATTATTTCTTTTTTTGTTTGTTTGTTAAGACTTGGTTATGACCTAAGATATAATCTATTTTGGTTAATGTTGGGTGTGCTACTAAAAATGTGTATTCTGAAACCAGCCCAATTGCCCATCAACTGGGGACTGGATAAATAAGATGTGTTTTTTTTTTTTATAAAGTGGAGCACTACTCAGCCATAAAGAATGAGAAACTATAAACATTTATAGCTAAATGGATGCACTCTTAAATAAAAATGTGTATTCTGTAGTTGTTCTATGGAATGCTCTGTAGGCATCTATTAAATCCTTTTGATCTATAATGTAGCTTACTTCTAATGTTCCTTTGTTGATTTTTTTTATCTTATTAGTCTACATGTTGATGAGAATGAAGTATTGAAGTCAACCATCATCACTGTTTTGGAACCTATGTGTCCTTTTATGGTTTTTTTTTTCATTGAGTTTATTGGTACATTTTAGGCATACAGTACAGTTACATTCATTATTGGGATCCTGTACCTTCACATGACAGGTCTTGGCCTTGGTTCTCATTGTTTCCCCCTGTCCCTGCCCTCCCTTCACCCCCTCCTCCCCTCCCCATTTATAAACACTTTATTTCCAATTTTTCATTTTGTCATAGTTTCTTCTTTTCCCTTATTACCTTTCCCCTACCCTTCCCACTTTCCCCACACCTTTAACCCTTTTCTTCCTATTTCACATTGTCAATTATATCATTAGGATTTTACGTACTATTACAGTTTTTTACACCAGAGAAACTATTCGGTATTTACATGTGTGACTTATTTATTTCACTTAGGAGTATATCCTCAATATGTATCCATTTTCCTATGAATGAATCTAATTTCTCATTCTTTATGGCTGAGTAGTATTCCATTTTATAGAAAAACCACATCTTCTTTATCTAATTTCCAACTGATAGGCAAATGGGCTGTTTCCAAGTGTTAGCTATTACAAATTGTGCCACTATAAACATAGGTGTGCATACATCACTGTGATATGATTCCTTTAATTCTTTTGGAAAGATACCCAGCAGAGGGATGGCTGGGTCAAATGGAACCTCTAATCCCAGATCTTTGAGGTATCTCCATATTGATTTCCATAGTGGTTGCACCAGTCTGCACTCCCACCAACAATGGAGAAGGGCTCCTTTCTCCCCACAACACCGCCAACTTTTGTTATTGAGTGATTTCTTGATAGCAGCCATTCTTTGTGGGGTGAGGTGGAATCTCAGTGTTGTTTTCATCTGAATCTCTCGAATGACCAGTGATGTGGAGCATTTTTTCATATATTTACTTGCTGCTTTTATTTCTTTGTCTGAGAAATGTCTGTTCATTTCGGATGCCCATTTTAGAATCGGGCACATCATGTTACTCTTAAAAACACCCCACAACAGTACATTTCCAATCAGCAAGAAAAGGATAGATATTGACATTTAGCATTGGATGTACTTGGGGAATTCTGTGCCAAAGGTTTAAGAACTTCAATTTAGTTTCCAATTTCTGCTGTAACAAATTAGCAAAAACACAAGTATATTTTCTTAAACTTCAGAGGTGAGATATCTAATATCAAGATGTTAAATGACATGTGTTTCCTCTAAAGGCTTCAGGAAAAAAATATGTTTTTGCTTTTTGTGGCCACTTGAGGCTTCCTGCATTTTTGAACTCTTGATCCATTCCTTGAATAATTCCAGCCTCTTGATTTTACTGTCATTCTTCTATTACTATTTACTCTGATATCCTCCCTCTTATAGGGTTCTTTATGATCACATCCAACTCACCAAGATAATGAAAGATAATTTTCCCATCTCAAGATCTGTAATTTTGCTATACAAAAAATACAACTCTCAACCTACTAGATGTCAGATGTGCTGAGTTCATGTCCCCAAATACTGAAGAATGAATTCCAAGGGACAAAGGGTATGGAAGAGTAGGAAAGAGTAGGAAAAGTTTATTAAGAGAGTTTCTCCTGAGAGACAGGAGGCGTACCAAAAGGGGTTGCCACTGAGATTCTTTGTTAAAGATAATTTATACAACAAAATCATAATGGAGGTATAATGTGAATCAAACTATAGGACTATTAATATAGCTTCATCAAAAAACTCTAGAGCTGTTGTACAACAGTTTGCATATAGTTAATGATACTGAAGTTAAACATTAAGGGGTTAAATTTATATGATGTGTGGGGTTTTTTTTAAATCATATACACACAACTATGAGAGAGGGAACATAGGATGGTGGGAGGGAGAGAGAGAGAGAGAAAGAGAGAATTTTCCCAGATAAAAATTGAGTTTGCTTCTAGTAGTCCTTTTGTATAAGAAATTCTAGCCGGGGATTTAGCTCAGCGGTTCTGCTGCCTGCCTTGCAAGTGCAAGGACCCGAGTTCAATCCCCAGTACAAAAAAAAAAAGAAAAAAGGAAATTCTAAAAGAAGCTCCTTCAGGCAAAAATAAAAGGACAGCAGACAGTAACTCAAATCTACACAAAGAAATAGAGAACTCTGGCAATGGTAACTACATAGCTGAATACAAAAATCAGTGTTAGTATATTTTTGGTTAGTAACTTCTCTTTTTTTCTATTTGATTTAAAAGACAGATACATAAAACAATGACTAAATAAATAAATCTATGTTGGGCCAGGGATTTACCTCAGTGGTGCCATGCCTGCCTTGCAAGCACAAGGTCATGAGTTCAATCCCTGGTACCAAAAAAAAAAAAAAAAAAAAA
>NW_022900928.1:16058739-16064737 GCF_012274545.1 Fukomys damarensis
AAAAAAAAAAAAAAAAAAAGTCTATGTTGATGAGCACACACATGTAAAAATATTACTTGTGACAATAGCATAAAGGAGGAGGAGCTATATTGGTGCAAAATTTTGTATACTTTTGAAATTAAATTGGTATAAATTGGAACTGTTTATTATTGTTAGCTGTAACCTCCAAAGCAAGCAGAGAAAACAACTAAAAAATATATAGTAAGAGAAAAAAGGAACAAAAATGTTACACTACAAAATATCTATATAACACAACAAAGGGGTTCAAGGAATAACTGAGAAATGAAAGACCAATAGAAAACAAATAGTCAAATAACAAACATAACTTCTTTATCAGCAAACAGATTAAACTATAAAACTTGGGCCAGGGATTTAGCTCAGCAACACCATGCCTGCCTCTCAAGGACAAGGTCCTGAGTTCAACTCCTGATATTAAGAGAAAAAAAAAACTATAAAACTTGGGGCAGAGTCTGCTAAAATGGATTTTTTTAAAAGAAAAATTTATCTAATTATATACTATCTACAAGTTCCATGTAGATTGAGAATGAAAGGACTAAGAAAGATATTTTGATGCAAAGAGTAACCAGAAGAGATTTGGGATGACTATTCTAATATCAATCAGAATAGACTTTAAGACAAAAATTGTAACACAAAGAGGGACATTACATAATAATAAAAGAGCCAATCCATCAAGAAGATATAACAATTGTAAACATATAAAGAACTAACAATAGATCTCCCAAATGTATGACATAAAAAATGAGAGAACAGAAGACAGAAGTAGTTCAAAAATAAAGATTAAAATATTCAATATCCCATTTTCAGTGATGGATAGACAAAATAAACAAAAGATAAACAAGGAAATAGATCTGAATACTATACTATACTACAGACACTAAATTATTGGTCTTCTAGACTTAAAAGAACATTTCTATTGACAACAGTAGAATACCCATTCTTCTCAAGTACACATTCTTTAGTACATGTGGAACATTGTTTAGTTTAGTATGGGACATAAATTATGCCATAAAACCAGCTTTGTTGTAGCTTGTCTGAGTATGATAAGTGGAATTATAAATCAATAAAAGAAGGAATTCTTGAAAATTCAGATATTTGGAACATTCTTTAGCATGGAGAATTTTTTAGTATGGAACATAAGTTATGTCATGAAATTAGTTTTTAAATAACTTGTCTATAACTATAATGTGTCTATAACTATAGCTATAGTAAAGTGGAATTATAAATCAATAAGAAATGAATTCTTAAAAATTCATAGATATGTGGAATTTAAACCACATACTCTTAAACAACTAATGGATCAAATAATAAACCACAAAGTAAATTAGAAATACCTTGAAATATATATAAAAAATGCATACCAAAATTTACAAGGTGCAGAAAAACTGTACTCAGAAGGAAATTTATAAATGCAAACACCTCTTTCTTAGTAAAGAAAGATCTCAAATCTATCTCACACTTCCATCTCAAAGTACTGGAAAAAGAAGAGCTAAATAGACTTAAAGCAACTACAAGGAAGAGAACAATAAGAATTTGAGTAGAGACAAGTGAAATAGAACAGATACTTTTAAAAAAAATCTATGGAATCTAAAGTTGGTCTTCTTTTTTTTTTTTTTGGCACCCGGGATTGAACTCAGGACCTTGTGCTTGCAAGGCAGGCACCAGAACCAGTCTTTTGAAGAGATCAACAATACTGCTAAACCTTTTGTGACCAAGAGAAAAGGGAAAAGAAAAAAAAAAGGGAAAAAGATTCAAATTACTAAAATCAGAAATGACAATAGGCACATTGCTACCAATCTTACATAAATTAAAAGGTTTGTAAGTTCTTAGAAATACAAAAATTCTAAAATTCTTCTGACTGCAGAAGAAATAGTCTGAAGAGGACTATACCAAGTAAAGAGTTTGGATTAGTTATTTAAAATTTCTCAAAAAGGAAAACCCAGGACTAGATGGTTTCACTGGTGAATTTCACCAAAGCCTTCCTAAACTTTTCCAAAAATGTAGGGGGAAATACTATTTTCTAACTCTTTATATGAGGTTGACGTGATAGTGAAACCATTAATTCTATACAAACTGAGCTTGTAGTCTCACAAAGTTGAAGAATGAAATTGGTGCACAAAAAAAGCAATTAGGAGAGCAATTTAGCAATTTAGAAGAGTATAGATGGAAATAAGAAGAGAAATATCTCCTGTCACCAGGAGGCAGCTCTGAGTGAAAGTCCAAATTACTTTCTTTGTCTTGCTCTTACATGTATAAGTAGAGAAGAGGAAAAAAGCTCATTTCAGAGAAAATGAGTGTAAAAAACACTGGTTATTTTGCATTTCTTTCTTCTTTTCTTTTCTTTCTTTGTTTGTTTATTTATTTTGGTAGCAGGGATTGAACTCAGGTCCTTGTGCTTGTGAGACAGGCAGTGGAACCACTGAGCTAAATCTCCAGCCCCTATTGTACATTTCTAATGTTTCCCAAAGTCCAATCCAGAGGAAGGGAAAAACTGTCAGCTAATTTAGCATATTCTGAATAAGAACCTTTTTCCTGGGAAGAAAGGTCCTTATCTCCCCATTCCAATCCTAACCTCTTTTTCTTCTTGTTTTCCTCTACATTTAAAAAATTGACTATCTGCTCGAATTAGCTATTTTATACAACTCTATCTTAGACTGTTTGAGTGACTATTTATAGGCTAAATAATAAACTATTGCATCCTCCCCTTCTGATGAAATATTCCTAACTGCTGGGATGAAGATGAAATCTAGCTACTTCCTGCTGAAAGAGGTCAGTGTACAGTTAAGTACAGTGAAGTAATTTCTTCAGAGAGATAATCTAAGGAGCCCTCAAAAGAAATTTTGTTAGGGTACAGCAGTTATGGACTCTCTTCAATATAATGGACTTCAATAAAAGAAGTCTAGCACACTTGTCACTGGCTCCATCCTTGGTGTGACCATATGGAGTCTGACAATCTCTAAGTGAGAAAAAAACAATTTCACCAAGAGATTGGGAATGCACATCACTAGTTTGGGCAGCAGTTTCCTATCAACCAGGAAATCATTGGTAAGGAGCATTCATCCATATAGCATTCCAAAAGGACTTAGTCCTAGTGTTTGGATTAAGTTTCTTATTCATAACAGGGCTAGGGGAATCAAAGTGGGCCAGGGAAGGTGAGTTTGCTGGGTGAGCTTTCTGGGATATGTCTTCATTCATCTTTTCAACTTTACCTGATGATTGGGGCCTCCAGGCATAATGGAGGTGGTACTGAATTCCCAAGGTCTGGCAGATTCCCTGCATGACAGCAGCCCTAAGTGGGGGAGATATCTTAGTTACTTTCTCATTTCTTGGACAAAGTACCAGACACCCTGAAAGTTAAAGGGGGAAAGGTTTATTTTAGCTCATAGAGTTTAGAGGTTTCATTTGGTAGTTGGCTGGCTCCAAGGCAAGGTGGCCTGGTAGAGGAGAAACAGTCCATGGCAAAGCAGGCAGCAAGCAGCAGTCTTCCTTTCCTTTTATTCTATTCAGGCTATAAGCCTCTTGGTTGGTGCTACCCAGACCCAGAGTGAAGTTTCCTAATACCCACACCCAAAATGATGCTAAACCAATCAGTGGACTAATTCAGTTATCACTCACTCATAATCCATATTCACACACCCTAGAGAGTTGTACTTAGATCAAGAAACTGTACCTTCACTCAGCTAAAAAGTTCAATAGGGCTTGGATATCTTAGTTTGAGAGTTCCTCAGAAGGACATATAAGAGGATGTCACCTACATATAGGAGTCAAGTCTAGGGCTAGTTAAGTGAGACAAGTCTTGGGAGAGGTGTCATCCAAATAAGTGAGGGCTATCGCTAAACCCTTGGGGCAATGCAGTCCACATTAGCTCAGTAGCTTCAACAGAGGGATCTTCTGATGCAAAAATAAATTGTGTATCAGGTTGGAGGGATATGCAGAAAATTGTATCTTTTAAATCTAAAACTATAAACCATCCAACATCTTCAGGAATCTAGGATAAAAGGATGTACAGGTTAGGCACCACAAGATGTAAAGGCATTACTACTGCATTTACTAGTTGGATATCTTGAACTAGTCTCTACTCTCAATTGGATTTTTAAAAAATATATTTTTATTGGTACATTTTAGGTATACAGTACAGTTACATTCGTCATTGGGATCCTGTACCTTTACATGATGTTTCTTGGTTCTCACTTTTTCCCCATTCTCCCGCCCTCCCTTCACCCCCTCCACCCTTCCCTATTTACAAAGACTTTGCTTCTGTTTTTCTTTTCTTTTCTCTCATTTTTTCTTTTCCCTTCTTCCCTTTCCCCTACCCCTCCCATTTCCCCAACACCTTTAGTCCTTTTCTTCTTATTACACAATTGGATTTTGAACATCTAAAGCAGGTGTGTTGCAAGAGCTATTACAAGGTTTGAGAAGGCCTTGGGCCTTTAAATTGTTTATTACTGGCAGAAATCCCTTTGTGGCTTCCAGTCTCAATGGATACTATCTTTGGTGAGGGAAGGAAGTCAGGCCCTTTAAACAAATAAGTAGAGACCTTGCTCCCATAGCCCATCTTACTTTTCCCTGAACAGCTCAGACTTCTGGATTAACCCTTCTCCACTAGAGGAAGGGACAGTACTGATCTTGAAGCAGATAAACATTAGTGTGTACACGAGGTAAGACAGGGTGGTTGGGATCTCTGGCATAATTAGAATGGCAAGAAAGAACAGAAAGTCATCCCCACTGCAGCTAACAGGCTGTAACAAATATCTGACTGCAGGTTTTCCAGTTATACCTCTAAAGGTCGCACAGACTGAGGAGGGCAGAACAGGACTGGAAAGAACAGCTACTCTGGTGTTCAAGAGGAAGTCTACCTCTCTCTCTTTTATAATTAGAATTACCTGAGATTTCTGGGCAGTCCTGAAAGTCCAGTTTACAGGAGGAGCCTGTGACGGGTGCCCCGGGTCCTCTCAGTTTTTTTGGATCAACTGAAAGGATGAGTTTGACCCTGGAGACCCTCACCTCTGGGGGCAATTCTGCTTCCAGTGGTTCCCAGTAGAGACTAGGCAGGAGTCGGGGAGATCCTTGCTTTTTCTGTAGGGACTCTCATCACAGTCACTATGGAAACATCCTGGCTTTTTGCAGATAGCAAGCAAATGAAATGCCTTCAGAACTTTGAAATTTCTTCTGGGCCCCCAGCCTTTGTCTGATCTGGTTCTCTTTGTCCTTGGCCTCCTCCCAGTCCCAGTTATAAAAGACCTCAGTGGCTACCTTTTGTTTTTGTTTTGTTTTGTACTGGGGATCTAACTCAGGACTTTGCACTTGCAAGGCAAGCAGCAGAACCACTGAGCTAAATTCGCAACCCTCTCAGTGACTATCTTAACTAAGGCACTAAAGAGCTATCAGGACCAAATGCCTTCTTTTGTAATTTTCTTCTTGGGTCTGGGACCAATTAGTTCATAGGTTTATCTCTCAAGGATAAATTTATTACCTGTCCCTCTACTGAGTTTGGAAACAAATGCATATTTAGTTAAAGCCTCTTGGGATGTTTGTAAAAAGGCTGAGGGATTCTCTTCACAGCCATAGTAATTCCCTGTGGAATAAGGTTTTTCCCCTGGCCTTAGTTCCTCAGGCCTCTTATAATGAATTACATGTAATTTATCTCTAAAGACCAAAGCCACCTGTAGGACCACTTGTTTTCTAGTAGGGAATGGTGTCTGATTTAAAGGAACATAATATCCTTTCAAGGTAGATCAAAAGATTGAGCTAAACCTTAACATGTCTCTTTTATCAGGATCATCAAACAAGTTTTCTAAATCCTGTTTGATCTATGTTACATCTACGAAGGAAAAGGGTACATGGACTTGGAGGGTGCGCGATCTTCCTCTGCCCACTTCCTGAAGAGGGTATAGTCCCCCATTTGGAGGCTTCTTTTGGTTTGGGTGGCACCAGTGTTTCTTTTTCTTTTTTTTTTTTTTTTTTTTTTTTTTTTTTTTTT
>NW_022900928.1:16064864-16072364 GCF_012274545.1 Fukomys damarensis
TTTTTTTTTTTTTTTTTTTTTTTTTTTTTTTTTTTTTTTTTTGATACAGGGTCTCACTATGTAGTTGAGACTGACCTGGAACTCACTATGTAGCCCAGGCTGGTCTCGAACTCACTGGGATCCTCCTGCCCCAGCCTCCCGAGTGCTGGGATTACAGGCATGAACCACCACACCTGGCGGTACCCGTGTTTCTCAGTGGAGTGAACAAGAAGGCTTAGAAAAGACTGCATGAGATCCCGCAGAGCCGTGAGGGCCTGCAAGTAACACGGCATCCTGCTTGCATTTTCAACACAGCTTGGGGTACTGTTAAAGCAAAAAATGCCTGGACATAGGGAACTTGTGGCCATTTTCCCTCTTTCTTCAGAACTGGTCTAAGTGAAGGATGATTTCATAATTTACACTTCCCTCTGGCAACCACTTTACACCATTTCCCAGGCTGTAACCAGGCCATGTAGGAGTGCAGAAAAAAGATTAGGCAAATTTTTTTAAAGCCTCTGGGTCAAAGGAGTCCCAGTGTTTTAGTTTGCTTTCCAGGGAAGTGTATGAAGTTGACCTCAGATTTTTCCATTCTGAATATTCATATATGACATACTTTTATATAGAGAACATCCTAAAGAATCTACCAAAGAAACTATTAGAGCTAATAAATGAACTCAGCAGCTGTTGGACACATAAGCATATAAAATAAGTTCTATGTCTATAATGTAATTGATAAATCTGTAGATGAAGTTAAAAAAATAATTCTGTTACAGTATCATCAAACATAACAAAATACGTAGGAATAAATTTAATTCAGGATGTGTAAGACATACACTAAAAATTACATACACTGTTGAAAGACCTAAATATACAATAAAAACATGTTTATGAATTGGGTATTCATTAATATTGTTAAGACGGCAACATTTCCCAAATGGATCTACACATCAAATACTATCCTTAACAAAATTCCAAATGCTTGTCTTACAGAAATAGACAAGTTTATACTAAAATTTATATAGAATAGGTAGGGACCCCGAATAGCCAAAACAACCTTCTGAAAAAGAACAAAATTGAAGGACTCCCAATTCCAAGCTTCAAAATTCACTCCCATGAGACCCAGCTATCATGTCCAACAGGTAAAACTGTTCCTGGAAAACACAACAGAAAACCACAAAGAAGAGCAAAGACACCACACCCCTTCTCCTAGGCTCCAGGAGATACAATTAGATCTTCACTGCCTGTTCCAAAAAACATGATCACACTCTCTCCACTCCCCCGATTCTTAAGGCAATAACTTCTCCCTGGACCAGCCCCAGGTAACCATCTCCACTTTAAAACATTTGTTCTCTCCTCACCGAGTACTGACTCTTTTCAGACTCAGTTCACTCACACTCAAGTGAATAAACAGCCTAGTTGATCTCACAAAAGCCTGCCTGGGTGGTCTCTATCTTCTCTGCTCCTTTAACACATCTGGTGCTGAAAACAGAGTGACTCTTCCTGGAGGGCTTCCAAGCCCTGCGCTGAGCCTTTTATCCTGACAAGACCACCCTATGACTTAGGCTACGCAGACCACACTCCAGACAGTCAACTTGTGCTGCTTCAGATCAGGTAAAACCGTTCCCTGTATCCCCTCTCTTCTCCTCTACCCCTCACCTGCTGCTTCCCTTCCCTCACGTGCTGAAATAGAGAGTTTCATTCCACTTTCCATGGTTTTTAAATCCAGCAGTGGCTATGGAAATTCTTCAGGAAGACAGTCTTACCTTGGTGGCTGACCAGAGGTGGAAACGTCTGCCTTATTCACCCACCCACATTACATGACAGCCCTGAGTTCCTGCTGGAAATGTCTTCTGCGGGCCCTTGTTACCATTCTCATTATATTTCTCTTCTCTCCTTGGTAAATCTCCTTCTATTCTCCCCTCACCTATCTTCTGAAAAACCTAAAACCCCTCTTCCTTTCCCCTAATCTGAAGCCTAAATACTTTTTTTTTAATACTGCTTGGCCACAATATAAACTTGAGAATGGCTCCCAATGGCCAGAAAATGATATCTTTGATTTTTCCATCTTGCAGGACTTAGTTATTGCTGAAAATGGGGCAAATGGTCTGAGGTACCCTGTATCCAGGCATTCTTTACACTCCATAACCTCCCCCACCCTTTACACCTCCCAAAACCTTCTTTCCTTCCTGTCTACACCCTCTCTTGTCCCACCTGACTCTGACTCCTCCCTGATGACAGGTCCAACTGACTTCTCTTTCCCCAGGCAGCCCCTTGCTGACCTTGCTCTCCCCAGGCATCCCCCTGCCAAGCCTCCTGATTTAGCCACTGCAGCCACGACTCCAACTCCCCCAGTACCACCTGCAAGTTAGATGCCACCCCCTGGCTCTAAATCTCCTCCATACACTTTATCCCACACCTGGTCTGGATCACAGTCTGGCCCTAATCCCTTGGCCCCTGCCTCTCAGTTTCTGCTCCATGAAGTGGCAGGAGTGGAGGGAATAGTCTGAGTCCAAGTTCCTTCTCTCTGTCAGACTTCTCCCAGATCAGCCAGTGTCTGGGTTTCTTCTCATCAGGCCCCACCCAATATATCCATGATTTCCAATACCTGGCTCAGTCATATAGCCTCACCTAGACTGATTTAAAAGTCATCCTTCACTTCACTATCTCCCCAGATGATTGAGTGCAATCCCTAACCCAGTCCTATGGGGACAACCACAGGTGCATTTAGCCCAACCTTCTAGAAAGCACCTCAACTGTCGCCTGAGAGGACCCATGCTGGAACTATCAGTCAGGAAGCCAGAAAATAGACAGTCATGATCACATGATTTCCTACCTAGTAGGGGGATTTTGCAAGGAAGCCCATAAACCAGTTAATTTTGATAAATGTAAAGAGACCACTCAGACTATTTTATGAAAATCCAGTCCATTCTATGGCCCACCTAGCTACCACCCTATTAGATCTAGAGGGACCAGAAGGGCAACTTATTCCTAAAATGTCCTTATCACCCAGTCAGCCCCAGACATTCACAAAAAATTACAAACACTGGAAACTGGCCCTCAAACCCCACCACAGGAGCTAATTAATCTGGCCTTTAAAATCTTCAACAACAGAGTTGAAAGTGCTGGAAAGCAGCACATTTCTGAGCTGCAGATGCTAACCTCCACCATAAGAAGCCCCTCAAGTGGTTGGCCACCGAGGAACAAAGGTACCCCTGATCAGAAACACCCCTTTAAGGCCATGCTTCAAATGCCACCAGAACAATCATTAGGCCAAGGAATGCCCACAGCCCAGAATTCTTTGCAAGATGTGCCCTTTCCACTAGAGGTCAGACTGCACAACACTGGCAACTGCCTCTGGCTCACAAACCCAGGGACACTGACAACCTGTTTCCAGACCTTCTTGGCTTGACCTCCGAAGAATGAAGCTGCCCAAAGGCCTCAGAAGTCCCTGGACCATCTTGGATGATGAAGTTCAGGATTTCAGTGGAGGGTAAGTCCACCCATTCAAGTGTTCCTTCTTTCCAAGACCAGTCTTTAGGGCCCCAACTACTGTTGTGGGCATTAATGGCAAAGTCTCTAGACCTTTAAACCCACCTCCTCCAATAGGTGTCATTCGGGCAACACCTTTTCCCACACTCATTCTTAGTCGTCCCCACCTGTCCTGTACCCCTTTTAGGGTAAAACATCTTGACCAAGTTGTCAGCTACTCTGACCATCTCCAGAACACAACCAACACTTATAGCCACCCTAATTTTTCCTTTCTTGCTTCCCGCTGTGGCTCTCATCATCTTCCCTCATCTCAACCCCAGGGTCTGGGATATTTCCAGCCTTTCTCTGGCTTCATCCTGACAACCCCTTACTATCTCTCTCAAGCCAAACCACCCCTACCCTGCCCAAAGACATTATCCCATCTCTGACCTGGGGGCCTCATTGGAATTAAAGCCTGTTTTTCTCACATTTTTCAACATAGTCTCTTAATCCCCATCAACTCCCCTTACAACACCCCCATTTTCCCAGTACAGAAGGCCAATGACACAGATTGTTACAAGATCTCCATACTATAAATCGGATTGTCCTTCTCATACATCCTGTAGTGCCAAACCCCTACATACTTTTGTTCTCTGTCCCACTGTCTACCACTCATTACTATGTCTTAGATCTAAACAATGCCTTTTTCACTATTCTCCTGCACACCTCCTCACAGGCTGTCTTTGCCTTTACCTGGACAGACCCTGGCACTCATCAGTCTCAACAGCTGTCCTGGACTGGACTGTCTTACCACACAGCCAAGCTCTACCTCCAGACTATGTCCAATTTATGTCCCAGATCCCAATCCCCATGACAAAACAACAACTCCTCTACTTTCTCAGCATTATAGAATACTTCTACCTCTGGGTTCCTGGCTTTGCCCTCCCCACTATACTCCTCTATAAATTCATAAAATGTGACTCTGCTGAAAACTTAGATCACAAGATTTTCCCTCATTGATCCTTTCAGTCCTTAAAAGAGGCCATAAAAGCACCCCCTTCTTTAGCCCTTCCAGACCCTACACAACCCTTCAGTCTCCATACAACTGAACACATGGGTTATGCAGTGGGGTTCCATTGCAGGGTCCAATCATGTTCCTGACCAAAGAGTTTGACCCCACCATCTTGAGCTGGCCACCATGCCTACTGGCAGCTGCCATAGTGGCCCTAATGCTCTTAGGGGCACTCAAAAATCACTAGTCATGCCCCACTTACCTTCTACTCTTCCAAGAAATCTTTAAAGGTTGATATCTTTTACCTACCTCTTACATTTTCTTTCTGCCCTTCTCCTTCTTCAGCTCTATGTGCTTCTTGTAGAAACTCCCATGATTACCATCACCTCGGTCCCCAATTTTAACCCAGCCTCTCACCTCATAAAACTCTGGCTCTTTCTAAAAGGCCAGAGTCATATGTCTGCATATCTCTAATTCACCTAGCAACCTCCCCTTTCCCTCACATTTCCCCTTTCCCAACCCTAACCACACCTGCATCATTGATGAGAATTCATATAAGCCCAACGCCAACCCCCCCTGCCAGGATGGGATACACTATTGTCTCCCATGATTCTGTCATAGAAGCTGCAACTCTCCCTCCATCCACAAGCTCTCAACAGGCCAAATTAATCACTCTGACCCATGCATTTACACTATCTAAGGGCTTCCAAGTTAACATCTATACAGAATCCAAATATGCATTCCATATATGACATAATAATGCTGCTGTCTCAGTATAAAGGAGTTTCCTCACCTCCTGAGGATCTTCAGTCATTAATGCCCCACTCATTAAAGCCCTTCTCCAAGATATCCTCTTGCTGATGCAGGCAAGTGACACCAAAGACTTAATTTTAAGGGGACATCAAAGGCTTTCAGACTCCATAGCTGCCATGAACATCCTTGCAGACAAAAGTGTTGAAGAGTCAGCCCAGCCAACCTCTTCTCCACACCCCTAAAGGTCAATATTTTTGCCCTTTCTGGCAAGATCTTAGCCTATTCCCTTCCTGAACACCAATGTCAAGATCTCTCCCCCAAATAAGGATGTTCCTAAGCCAGGGAAAGTTCCTTCTTCCCATTTCACAGGTCCCCACCATTCTTTTATCCTTTCATGACAATTCTTAGGCAAGTTATAGACCCCTAACCTGACTGCTTGAGCCTCTCACCTGCTCTCCCTTCTGGAATATCCTTCGCGAAACCATCATGGCTCAATGCTCTGTGTGCCACACAACCACACCTCAGAGTTTTCTGAGATTCCTTACTTTTCCTACACATCAAACACAAGGTTTTTCTCCTACTCAGGACTGGCAAATTGACTTCACCTATATGCTGCAAGTGTGAAAGCTAAGATACCTCCTGGTCTGGATCAGTACTAATTTACTGATTGGTTGGAGGCCTTTCTCACTGTCTTGGAAAAGGCCTCAGCTGTTACATTATCAACTCTCTCCCAGATGATATTATACCCCAGTTTGGCCTTTCCACTGCCATTCAATCAGACACTAGCTCAACTTTCATTAATGAAGTCACCCAGGAAGTGGTTAAGTCTCTTGGTGTCCAGTGGAACCTACACACCCACTACTAGCCTCAATCATCTGGAAAGGTAGAGAGAGCTAATGGCTTCCCCAAGGCCTGCCTTACTAAGCTCACACTCCAGTTTTGTAAAGACTGAATTTCCCTGATCCTGATTGCTCTCTTTCACATCCGAGCCATCTCTTGGGAACCTATGAGATATAATCCATTTGAGCTTTTACATGGCCACACCTTTGCTCAGGCCAAACCTCAGCCTAGAAGCCAGCCCCATTAGAGGCTATCTTCCAGTTTTGCAACAAATCCAAAAAGAGATAGGAAATGCTGCTAACCTTCTCCTGCCTTCTCCTGACACTCAGCCTTAGGAGGATAGCTTTGCCAACAAATTGGCCCTAATTAAACATTTAAACCCCCAGACCCTACAGCCCAAGTGCACAGGACCCTTCCTGGTCATCTACAGCACCCCAGCAGCTGTCTGTCTATAAGACCCTTCTCATTGGGTACATCACTCCAGGGTAAAGCTGTGTCTTGCTGATAACTTGCCTGACCCCCTACTTGTGAAATCACAACTAATCTCTTCTACTTCCCTCAGACTGTATGAAATTCCAGAAGATTCCTCAATGCCCTGCCCCTGGCTATCCTGTCACTTCACCTATTTCCTTCATTCAGTCTGCATTAGTCTTTCTTGGTTTCACCCTCAGGTCCCCACCTTCAAGTTATTCCTTATGTGGATAGAAGATCTCCTTTCTTATGGCACTTTGTGACTTCTCCTCAGATGATATTGAATTATTTTTCTTCCTTCTTGTCCTTTGTCTAGCTAAACCTCCTGCTCCTTTTGCTGCACTCCAAGGTCACACTCTTACCACTTCTACAAGACCTTGCAGTTAACTCATTCCTTGTTAAACCAGTCCTTCCAGCCTCTGATGGGAGCTACCCTATCAGGTATTCTGGCCATATGGGAGACAGAAAACCAGAAACTCTTACATCTCTTTAACAAGTATGCTTACCCAGCCAGGGCATTATTTTCCCTTGTGGGACTTCCACTTACTTGTGCCTCCCCATTAACTAAATCATCACCTGCACACTGACATACCTCAGCCCAATAATAGACATTGCCTGAGGAAACCAGAGCTTGCCTGTTGGCATTAGAGCCCAGATCCAACAGCACAGAGCCTATAACTAATACCCTTACTTGTCAGTCTGGATGTCATCATTTCAAGTTTAGCTACCTCCCTGTCCTACTATCATTCCCTTTCCAAAACTCTCTCTGATAGCCGCCAAGAAATCACTAATCCATTCTTGCCCTATAGACCCAGATAGACTCCCTGGTGGCAGTTACTCTCAAAAACTGTAGGGGCCTAGATCTTCTCACAGCTGGGAAAGACAGCTTATACATTGTTTGAGAAGAATGTTGCTTTTATACCAACTGGTCAGACATAGTGCAAGATGCAGTAAAAAACTCTAACTAAAAAGGCTTC
>NW_022900928.1:16077364-16158816 GCF_012274545.1 Fukomys damarensis
ATCAGGGACTGGAGGAAAAGAAGATGCTCCTCTAAAAGAATAAATATCTTCCATTAATATTCTAGATAAGGGTTTATGTACCATGTACTGTTTGTGCTCCGTGAACCCCCGTCAGCCCTGTTTGGGTTGTGGCAGCAGCCCAGATGGAGAGTTCCCAGGTACGAGTCCTCCCAATCTAGCTCATCCTGTGCTCTGATGGTCAGCTTCACTGCTTTTCCTGAAGCCAGAGGGGATCGGTTATTGCCCCATTACTCAGCCCAGAAACTTTCTAGGGGCAAACCTTCATGCGGGATTGGAATCTTAAAAAAAAATGTTCTAGCTTCTTACCTTCAGAAGGACAATTTCAAAGCCCACTTTTATGATCCTTTAGAGGGCTTCAAAAGGGGTTGAACCTAGGTGCCCACCTGTAACTAACTAGCTTAATAAATCATCCGTTATCAGCAATGTACAATTTCTCTTTATCTTTCTCATTCCCTTTATGCTTGAGATTTCCGCCTGCACCCAAGTCCTTGTTTCAAACTTTGCTGTGTGGAAAACTTAGAGTTGATTAAAGAGAATATATGTCTATTTCCTCTACATATTCTCCCTCCTTCTCCCTTTCTCCCTCTCTCTCTGTCTCTAAAGCTGTCTATGTCTCTCTCTAAAATATGAAGAATGATTAAATTAAAAATTGTTACAGGAAAAAGACACATTGCCACTAATCTTCCTCAGAATACTTTCTCTCACTTCGACACACTTACCCTAGCAGTCTTGTCACTTTCTGAAGCAGTTACGGAAGGTCCTCTGTCGTGGCATTAGTTGCACTGACTGGCTACCCCAACATCCTGAACTGATTCAAAACATTTCCCTTCCATGGTAACGGAAAGAGCCAGAGTTGGTGAATAAGGTGGGTAGGAACACACTGTAATGGATTATGAGCCTGTCTTTCTGTTGGATGGCACTCCACAGCAGCATTCATTGTATTTTTTATCACCCCCTGTAAAGCCACTTCCAAAGACTTCTAGAACTTCTTCCAAAAGTGTTAAGTATGGTGGAATAAGTAAGCACGATCAAAGTGAGAAAGACTATTTTGAGGAGGATTAATGGCCGTGTGACTTCTACTATAATAATTTTAACATCTAAATATACACTGTATATTTTGATTGCTCCTCTTTTTAAAAAGAGACAGAAGTCAACTTCAAATACTAAGTTAACCAAATCAATGTCCACAAATGTCCTTTATGATATGATGTAAGTCCTTGATGTGATGGGAGTCTTTAGGAACCTAGTAAAAGGACATGTAAAAAACATCATATTACAGTAATACATACATTCCCATGTTTATAGCAGTACACTGCAAAATAGCTAGATCTTGGCAGTGGCCTATAATTCCATCAACATGTGACTGGATATAGAAAATATGGTGTTTATGAACAATGGAGTACTATTCTGCAGTAAAGAAAGATAAACTTGAGTCGTGTAGGAAAGTGGATGCACCTTGAGACCATAATGTTAAATGAAGGACATCAAGCACACAAGTTTAAATATTGCATGGTTTCCCTTGTATGACAAGCCATAAATATAAATAAAGAGCAAAATAGAAGATAGACAATAGGAAATAGGGAAATAGATCTTTTGTAAAAGGGAAGGGGACCAAGAGATGGAGGGAGGGTGAAGGAAGAGTAGAAGAAAGGGATTGAAAAAGATTTAAGATGTGTTATATACACGCACCAACTCCCCATGAGGAATGTAATCATTATGTACTGCAAACGTGCACTAGTAAAAAATAAAAATTGAAGAAAAATAGGGCATGCCTTGAAAGGCTGACTCTGTCTTACAGCACTAACACGAGGATTCACCCAAGCTGCCTCCCTGGAACTGCAGCCTTCCTATTACCCCGTCAGGCACCAGTTAGGTAGCGTTTCTATTTTTTGTCAATACTTCACCCTATTCACTGGTCTTAGTTTAAGTGACATTGTTACTGTCTCTTGGTTGATTCAGAGGTTGTTTCTCCTTAGTATGAGAAAAACTGCATGAAGAGATTATGACCAAATAAAGGTAGCGTATTGGCAAATGGTGCCCCTAGGAGCTTGGTAATTCAGAGAAATCTGGTGAAACAACCTAGAATAAATTCAAGAGGCCAACAGCTCAAAGCGAAATGGGGCCTTTAAACCAACTGAATGTATTACTTACTCAAGTAGCTGTTCCAGGTATGTAATCCTCTCTAATAAGTCACATCCAAAACATTTCAGAGATGTTTCACTTACTGTCAATAACCTCATTTGTCACATGAAAATGTGGCTTCTGCCCTTATTAAGTAACCCAATTGCTCTTACCCCACGGATCTCCGTATTGCTAAATTTGATAACTATCATCCCACTTTCCTCTTCCATCACATCTCAGCAGTAGGTGACGATTATTTCCTTTCTAATCCACCCTCTTCTCTTGACTTCCATGTCTCCACGGAGTTCTAGCCTCCCTCCCGTCTGTCTACATATCCTTACCTTTCTTCTCCACTTCCTGCTCGCCT
Organism: Fukomys damarensis; assembly: GCF_012274545.1. Lineage (NCBI taxonomy): Eukaryota > Metazoa > Chordata > Mammalia > Rodentia > Bathyergidae > Fukomys > Fukomys damarensis. The sequence goes on from NW_022900928.1 coordinate 16,079,874, forward strand.
TGCACTCTTCTCCTTCCTCTGCCCAAATGTTAGATATTGGATTTCTTCAAAATGCCATTGTAAACTTGTCAGCATTTTACATTTTACACCCCACTACAGATCCTGAGGCTAACAGTGACCTCCAAGCCTGTTCGCATCTGGGCCATTCACTTCCTGGCAGCTTCCTCTGCTCATACACAGGGTCTGGAGGCAAACTCAACTGTTGAGCTTCTAGCAGCCCTAAATCCTGGCCACTGTGGAAGGAAAATCAGAGAGAGTGCCACACGACCCACTGCAGAGAGATGTGCTGAAAATGTTCTCTCCCATTCTGAGTTGTCTGTTCATTTCTTTTCTGTGTCTTGATATTTTTAATTTTTTGAACTCTTAATTATTTCTTCCTTTATCTTTATCTTAGTGCGTCTTTTCTGTAAAGACGAAAGATGACAGAAATTGAACCCAGGGCTTGCTCATATTAAGCATATGATCCAACACGGACCTACACCCTCAGCCTTACAACCATTTTTAAATGCATGGTTCTATAGTGTGAAGTATATCCATATTATTGTAAACTATAGTTTCATGTTTTTCTTTAAAGTCTGAAATTATACCCATGAATAACTTCCCTTTACCACTTCTCTCCAGGCCCTGGTAGCTGCTATTCTCTCTGTTTCTCGGAATTTGAGGATACCTCATGTGTGTACAGCCATATATGATTTGTCTTTTATAACTGGTTTATTTCATTTAGCAAAATGCCCTCAAGAGACATAGTGGTGAAGATGCTGGGTCTTTTCTGCCTGTTCCCTTTCTGGTCTGATCTTTCACTGGTGAGAAGGCAATCTTAGCTCTTGAGGTTCCCCATTCTCACCTTTCCAGGCTCATATTGATGATTTGGGAGCAAGTTGTCTGCAGTAACTCTCCATGAGCATGAAAAGAAAAGATCTCCTTTCCTGGTCTCATTTCTGATCTTTCCCTGCCACTTTACACTTTCCTTGGAGAGCCATGTAAAATTAGAGAAAGGAAGGATCTCTAATAAGTTTAAGGAAATTTGCCGGGCATGGTGGCACTCTGGGAGGCTGAGGCAGGAGGATCGCTGTGAGTTCGAGACCAACCTGAGCTACATAGTGAGTTCCAGATCAGTCTCACTACATAGCGAGACCCTGTCTCAAAAAAAACAAACCAAAAAAAAAAAAAGTTTAAAGGAAAACCCCAACTTCTCTCTCTCTCCCTCTCTTTCTCTCTCTCTGTCCCCCCACCATCTAGGTCTACTTTTCATCAGTTATGTGTGTAGGAAAGAAAAATGCCTTCATTAATAAGTTGCAGATTTAAAAATCTTTACTGTAAACCTTTACTGTAAACTTCTGAAACTCAGTACATTTATATTGATTAGGACAGACAGGATAGGACAGTAAGTTTACAGTAAATGATTTTGGAGTGTTTTTTAGGAGGCTTGGGCTTTTATTTCTCCAACTCACTGGGAGTTGACTTTAGAACCTCCTTGTAGTCAGGCCACATCTCCTTACAGGAAGTCAGGCTAAGGCAATTTGCAGCAACTGTCTTGTCCTATAAGGAGGAAAGTAGCAATCAGCTAGTGACTTTCACTTGTGTTTTTATATGCTAACTATAATAAAAAGAGATTTTAGTTAGCCTTTCTCTTCATGTGAGTGTAGGAAATTGATTGGGAGTTTTTCCTTTTATAGCCTAGATAAGAATGGGGTTCCTTGGTGTTGGCAACCTTATTTTGTCCAGTTGGGATGGAACCTTCCAAACCTTCCATTCTCATTTAATTTGGAGGATCCACCATGATTCTTTCCCTGGGGAGTCTACATTTATATGTGCAAGTTGGCCTAGGCTCCATCTTGGGCTTGCAGGACTCTCAACTATAAACTGTAAGAGGTTATATTTTCCTTGTTTACAATTAGAACATCCTGTTGTTGGGGGGTATTTGAGTAAGGGTCCCTTTGAATTAGTGTAATAAAATAGGCAATTCCAATGATCATACCGTAATGATAGCGTGAATACCAGGGGACCAGCCCGGTCCAAACCAGACTATAATGTTGATCAGCTGGTGCATTTTTCCATCAAGGACATAGGTATTTGCCAGGCATTTTCTGCACAGTACTCTCATACCCATCAAATTCCCCCACAATCAGTTGTCATATGGGGCCATCCTTAATGTTCTATGGGGCAAGCATGAAAAAATAGTGAAACACTCTTTTGTCCTGGCTTCCACTTCTAGGTATCTAAAACCTGATATCATGTATCAAACCTATGATCAGGTCTGTCATGTATCCTAGCTTCAAACACCCAATATCCATGTTGGGTACCCAGTACATTTATATTGATTAGGACAGACAGGATAGGATATCAAATGCCAGCATAAAATCCCAACATATGGCTAAAAGAAAACATCTTTGGGAATAGTTCTAGTCCTCCAGGGTAACAGCCACTGTACCTATACCAAAGAAAAAGGCAATACTGATAAGGGTGACAACGGTAAAGATGTCCGGAAGGGAGTGAGTCTGGAAGGCATGGCAGTAGCCCATGAGGTTGGAGTCCTCAAGATTCAGCTATACATTGACCTGTCAGCTTCCAGAGTGACAGAAGTAGGGCTTTGAGGGAATCACCTCTTCAAAGTGATCTTTAAGGGAGTCATCACATCAGCATGAGTTTCCCAGGAGTCATAGTGATGAGCTTTTTGGATTCTTGAATGATGAATCCACAGCTGAATTTCTGAAACCTTAACCGCTGAGGACATGATTAATATTACCATATATGGTCCTTGCCATGAAGGTTGACAGGGCTACTTTTTCCAGTCCTTTCCCACAGCATGTCTCCAGGACTATGAGTGTGTGCAGGCATATCTAGAGATAGTAGACCTCTCAGCCATATTTTTATGTAACTGGAGAATGTCTTTCCTAATTGGACAAGTTGCTCTCTCAAATATTTATTACCTAGTTGTCTTAAGTCTTTTAAGATCCTTGACTACAGGAGGTGGTCTCCCATATAATATCTCCTTTTTTTAAGTTAATGGTCTTTTTATTGGGGAAAAAACTTGGAATGGATGTAAAATGTAATTTCTTGCACAGCAATGTTGATGGTTGTGCTGAAGTCCACAGCCACAGCCTACTCTTCTGGCTTGAAGTCATGACTCAGAAGGTTTTTAAAACAGAGTCCAAAGATGCTCCCTTGTAAAAGATTTCTTATTAAAAATTTGTGTGAGTGTGACAATCTGATACCCATATCACTAAGTACAATGCAGACATTGCTAAACCAACATATGTGGACATGCCACCACGGTGTGTCATTCACCATGAGTCAGAGCACAGGGACATGCAAAAGGACCATCCTACTACTGGGGCTACATCTCAACAGTTTATCCTTCACCCATTTTCTGTATATCATCCTGCAGTAAACCAATTTTAAATGTGTTTGTTTTCAGTAAACCAGCCATGACAATGTATACTAACAGTGAAATCGAACCCATCTGATTAGGTTTGAATTCGTTTTACATTTTTTGATTTTAATACAAATGCTTGACTGTGCTCAATTGTAAAGCTGCATGCATGAAAAACTGGCCAGCCCAAAATAGTGTGTTAATCATTAGCAAATGGAACTGTAAGAAGTCCATTAAGTGCTTCCTTATCATTAAGGTAGTACAAGTATTTATATTGTAAAATTGATGTGTAGCTTGATCTTTAGGTAACACATCATCAACCAATACATACAGAATTTGTGTGAGTGGACAGACAGTATATTTGACATTCAGTTTTGCTATATAGAAACAGAATGAATAAATGAACTTTTTTCTTTCTTTCTTTCTTTTGCAAGAGGTAAGTAAAAGATTCAATTTGATTCTTCTAGAGATGGAAAAGGTAGTGGAAAGTAAGTCTTCATTTTGCAGTCATCATCTGTATGAATTCTACATAGTTGACTTGTCCATCTCCATCAGTATGTGCTTCTCTGATCATTTCATCTACTTCATCATCTGTTAGTTTTTCTCCTAAGTTTGTCATGACATGATGTAGCTCTGCTACACTGATGTAACCATTTCCGTTCTGGTGAAAGACTTGAAATGCCTCACAGATTTCTTCTTCGCTATCTGTATGTTTCATTTTTCTAGCCATCATAGTAAAAACATTCTGGGAAGTCAATGGTGCCATTACCATTAGCATCCACTTCATTGATCATATCCTGTAGTTCCGTTTCTGTTGGGTTTTGACCCAGTGACCTCATGACAATTCCTAGTTCCTTTGCTGTGGTGGTACCATCACCATATTTATCAAATAGGGAGAAAGTGTCCTTGAATTCAGCAATCTGTTCTTCAGTGGCTGGTCAGCCATGGTGCTCTATATTGTGTGGCCACTTCTTCCATTACCACTGCAGCGACTGCCCTCCACCACTGCGAGTAATGCCACCATGTGCTCAAGACTCCCAGCATATAATATAATATATTATATAAAATCCCAAAAGCAGTATATCTGGTGGGGCCAGGTGAACTCCAAATCTTTAAAAGGGCCATGGGGAGCAAGTATACCCAATTGGCTTGTGCCTCTTGATGATATTTAGTAAGAATTGATTTTAGGGTCCTATTCATTCGTTCAACCTTGCCTGAACTTTGGGGTCTATATGCTTTATCTAACTTCCATTTAATCTTTAATGTCTCAGTCAATTTGGGGGTTATTTCAGCTGCAAATGCTTGCCTATTATTGCTCCCTGTAGTGAGGGGCAGTCCATATCTCGTTATAACCTCTCTTAATAGTGCTCTGCAGACCTCATTTGCCTTTTCAGTCTTAGTAAGAAAGGCTCCTGGCCACCGTGTGTACAAACGAGCCCCAAGAGGTATCTGTAACCCCTATAAGAGTTAACTTTAGTAAAATCAACTTGGACATCCTCAAATGGAGAGAGTCTGATGTGTTAAATGCCTGGGGGAGGGCAGGACTTTGACACAGGCTCAGTCCTAGCCCAAATTTGGCACCTCTGACTCACCAAGGCGCAGATAGAAACTAAGTTTGGCACATAATACTATCGGCTCAAAATTTGGTTCATTGCAGACTTTCCTCCATGAGTAACTTTATGATAGTGCCTTACACAAGAGTAAGCAGCTTTTGAGACATAACAATTCACCCATCTGGCAATACCCAAGACCCATCTGGCCCCAGGTTAGCCTCTTCTTGTTGTGCCCAGGTGTCCTCCTTAGTTGTCATGCTCAATCTCCACAGTAGAATACCATAATACACAACTAAGGAGCGTGGTGTCAAGAGGAGTGTTGTGAAGGGGTTTTAAGTTATCCACTTGATTACTGATGGACAGGACTTCAGAGGCTAACTTTGCAGTCTCATCTGCTTTATGATTTCCTAATGAGACAGTCTTTTATATTTTGGTGCCCCCTACAATGAAAGATGGCAACCTTCTCAGGCTTCCAGATTTTAGTCAGGAGCTGTAAGATTTCATCTTTGTTTTTAATTTGTTTTCCTTCTGCTGTCAAAAGTCCTCTTTCTTTATAAGTCATTCCATGCACACATACAATGACAAAGGCCTACCTGGAGTCAGTGTAAATGTTTACCTTCTTTCCTTCTGACCTTTTAAGGGTTTGGATCAGAGCATAGAGTTCAGCTCTCTGAGCAGACCAGCCTTAGGGAAGAGGTCTGGCTAGGATCACCTCTTTTATTGTGGTGACTGCATATCTAGCTCATCAAACTCCATCCTTGACAAAGCTACTTACATTCATGAATAAGACATATTCAACATCTGCCAAGGGTTCCATCTTTAGGTAAGGTCTGCTTTCAAAGAGTTTCTCTGTCAAGGCCAAACAGTCATGGTCTGGTAGAACAAGTTCAGTTGCCAAATAGGCAGCAGGGTTAAGAAGTTTAACTCAAAAGTTAATCAGGCGTTCCACAAAATAGTTCTTGGTATTGGGTCACCTGACTGTTTGAAAGCCATCAATATCCCCTACTATTTAGTAGTTCCAGCACCACATGAAGGATCTGAACTGTTAGATTTTGTCCTAAGGTCAATTTGTCAGCTTTCTTAATCAGAAGGACAACTGCTTCCAGAGCCCTGAGGCATGGTGGCCAGCTCTTTGCAATGGGGTCAAGATTCTTTGACAGGTAGGCAATGTACCTTTCCCAAGGTCCAACCTTCTGGGTTAATAAGCCAGAGGCTACATGTTTCTTTTCATCCACAAACAGTTTAAAAGGTCTTGTCACATCTGGAATTCTAAGAGCAAGGGCAGAGGAGAGGGCAAACTTGAAGTCCTTAAATGACTGAATTTGATCTGGGATCCACTCAAGTGTTGTATCTTCATCTTTGTCTCTTGTTAGCATTTCATATAGGGGCTTTGCCTTTTTGGAAAAACCTGGAATCCAAATGTGGCAGACACCTGCAGTACCTAAGAATTCCCTCAGTTATTTCTTAGTGTCTGGTGTGGGAATGGAACAAATAACCTTTTTTTTCTTTCAGGACCCAGCCTTCTGGGTTCCTTTTCTAAGTCAAAGCCTAAGTATCACACCTTAGGTTTACAGATTTGGGCCTTCTCCTATGAGACCTTGTACCCAGCTTCTTGTAAATGGGGTAGAAGGGCTTCAGTTCCATTCCAGCAGTTAGTCTGTTCAATAGCACAGAGTAATAAGTTATCCATATATTATAATAGGGTGCAATTATAATCATGATATGGAAAGCTTGCCAAGACAGCAGCGAGTGCTCTCCCTGATAGAGTGGGTGAATTTTTGAATCCTTGTGGCAATTGAGTCCAGGTTAGTTCTCCTTTCCTTCCTGTTTCTGGGTCCTCTCATTCAAAAGCAAATAGCAGTTTACTCTTGGGAGCAATTCACAGACAGAAGAAAGCATCTTTCAGATCTAAGCAGGTGAACCAAGTAGCATTGGGAGGAAGCGAGCATAGAAGAGTATAGGGATTTGGAACAGCTGAATGTAAAATGATAGCGGCATTGTTGATGGCACACAGGACTTGTACTTGTCAGTAGTCTCCATAGGAGTATTCACAGTCTACTAAAATATCAAACCTTCTCAGGTGGTTGATGTGAGGCTGAATACCCAGACAAGTGGCTCTTGACATAGGGTACTGTCTAGTAACAACTGGGACTGCTGTGGATTGTAGTTCAAGGGGGCATGATTCTTAGCAAGCCCTGGTGGAACCCCGTCTGTCCCTATTTTTGGAAGAGTGTTTTAACAATCTCTGGATTTTGGCCAACTGGGAAATCAGCCTGGTGAAGTTAACATTCATCTTCTCTAGACACAGTTAAAATCATGATTAAACTGGAGTCTGTAGTTTCAAAGCTAAATGAAGCAGGCCCATCTGGAGCAAGGAGATAGTTGCCCTGAGTTTTGAAAGGAGATCTCTTCCTAAGAGTGGAATTAGACATTCAGGCATCTATAGAAACTCATGTTTAACCACGTGTCCTCCAATTTCACAAGAATGATGTTTACAGAACTTCAGCTGGGACCCCAGATGTTCCTACTACTTGAACTTGTTTAGGCCGCAGAGGGGCCACAAGCTGGGTTACAACTGAATGTTCAGCACCACTGCCCATCATTAAGGTTACAGGTTTGCCACTTATTTTGGCAGTGACCATGGTCTCTCAGGGGCCTAGCTGAATAGAGCCCTGTCTGTCCTAGTCACTTGAGTTGGTTAAAGCAGAAACTTGATCAGGGAGATTAGGCAGTACATCTACAAGAGAAGCTTTTTCTTGGAGGATCTTTTAAAGGAGGGGACACCTGTCTTTCTAATGTCCATGTTATTTGCAGTAGGATCTAAAGGCGCACGTTTCTTCATCCTAGGCAAGGCTGTTGTTTCTTTGGTTTGAGGAGTCTTATACATTGCCTTTTGACTTCAATTGGCCCGCCAACTCCTCTGATTCTCAGCAGGAAGCTCTCTTCCATGACAGCTGTGAGAAGGGCCATATTTCTTCTACTTTTGTGACCCACTTCCCATCTTTGTTCATGTTTTTCTTTTATAACCCCATTCACAAAGACCTTTTGAGCTATCTCCAGTAGCTGTATTATATTCATTCTTACAAAGCCTTCCATTTTCTGAATTTTTCTTTAAATATCATTGGCAGATTGAGCACCAAAAGCTGCATTTACCATCTGTTGACATTAGTGCACTTCAGAATCAAATGGAGTGTAAGTATGGTAGGCATCACAATCTCTCATAAAATGTTGCTGAGCTTTTTTTGGATGTCTGGACTACTGCTGCTACCTTACACATATTTTAGGCCTTCTTCCTCCATTTTTTAGGCCTATTAACAGCATTTAAGTATTGTTTTAGGGCTTTTAGCTCCACACTAGTGTTATAGTCCCATTTTGGGTGGGTCTTTGGCAAGGTAGCTGACATCCATTCTTCAAGGTCTTCCTCATCTCCAGCTTGTCCTTCTATCCCTGCTCATGCTCCAGTCAGGATGCAATGTCATTCTTTGGTTGTGAAAAGATTCATTAAAAGCTGTTGATAGTTGGCCCAGGCTGGCTGATGAGTATGTAAAATGGATGTCATAAGTTCAATCATTCCTTGAGGCTTGTCAGTATAGGATGGATAATGATTTTTCCAATTCAGCAGGTCACTTGTGGCAAAGGGTTGATGTTATCTCACAGGAGGCTGACCAGTTGCCCCTGGGTACTTATGTAGGGTTGGAGGTGGTTCAGATTGTATGGCTGACTGCAAGCCCTCCTTAAATGGTGGGGTTGAGGGTGCTAGTGGCAGTGGAGATATTGAGTCACTTAAAGTCTCTGGGATGGAAGCAGATGAGAAGGAGACACTAGGGTTTAGTTGCCCAATGGATGGGGGAATGATAGGATTGATGGGTAGAAGAAAATCAGGAGCAAGTCTGGGCACCTTTACAGGGGTGGAATTAGAAGTCACTCTCAGCAAAAATGCTGACCCAGAGACCTTTGGGGGCAACTCTGAGATTGGGGCAGATGCCATCTTTAGTATGGGCACTGGCTTTGGAAGAGGAAGCATTTGATCCAGATAAAGAGGTGTGGCAGACCCAAATGGCAGAGGTGGCTGGTAGTATGGCAGAAAAGGAATTTGAATTACAGGAAATATTGTCACTGGAACCAAGACAGGCAGTGGAGGGACAGAGGCCAGTGCTGGGACTGACATCATAGGAACAGGCCCAGGAGACAGAAGCATCTGGATGGAAATGGGACCTGGAGGCATAAAGATGGGACCTTGAACCAGGGCTGATATTAACTGTGACTCTGTGGCAGGCGAGCAGGCACCCGTGCTGGTTGCTGGATGGGAGGCAGCCTTGGCTGTAGCTGGGGAGGGGCTGACTTGGGCAACTGGGGATGCGTTTGATGATGCCTCAGTGAGAGGAGCAGGAGAGGTCAGTGTAGCCACTGGAGCAGTTGTAGAATTGGGAGACACAGGGATCAGGTCAGAATGCAGCTCCACAGATGATGAAATTAGAGGTCCTGATGTATAGGGTGGGGACGTTGCAAATTCTTCCTGAATTAGATCCTCTGGGAGGATGGGGTAGAATATCTTGGGAGGGGCTTGTTCCCATCAGCCCCTGATTTACAATGTTTGTTATTTGAATTCAAGCCCATGGGGCTCTTTTTTACTAGTAAGATGGCATTTGGCCCTCCAGCAATGTATTCACAGGGCCAAGGAGATGGCCTTAGGCACAAATTTAGGCCAGGCATCTATGTGTGGGTACTGATCTGGGTGGTCACCTGGCTCTGTCACTTTATCCCAGACTCAGCATATAACATCAACATTCAAGGTTTCTTCTTCTGGCCACTCACCATATAATTTTGGCCACTCTAGCTCACAGAAAGTGCAGAGCCTCTGGAGTCTCATTTTTACCCCATAACCATCTGCTGAGTATCCCTTTTTAAAATTATCTAGCACGCATTTTAATACAATGAGCTTTGATTTAGACTGACTCTGCCCATTTTAGCCCCTTTTTTGTGTGTGGTGCACTTGTGATTGGTGGTGCAAAAGATAGAAAGCAGGATACAAAGGGAGGAATTGGGGTCCTTAGTGCAGGGTTAAGGACTCAGACACTGTTAGCTTCTCCAACTGCAAAAGGTGAAACCTTATCCTGGGGAGCGGGGGACAACCTTAACAGCAGGATCAAGCAGGTTCGGGGTTTCAAAGAGAAGGGAAAGGGTAATCTGGGCAAAAAGTTTGGTCAGTGAAAGTAGGAGAGGGTTAGGGTGGGAACAATCAATCCTCTCCCGGTATTTATGTAGTGTCCCTTGAACGGAGTTGAAGCAAACAAAGGGTTGAGGTTCCTCTCCCACAGGAGGAACCACACATTTGATTAGCTGGCTGTGGGCCTCTCAGCCACTTTAAGGACCGTCCAGGCCTTAGGGTGAATTTCTCAATGCAAGAGCATCCACTTAGCCCTTTCTAGAAGTATCCACAGAATCTCCATACAACCCCAATCAAGCTCCCTAACTGGGGGGCGGTAGCTCCTCCCTTTGCCGCTGATCATGGGGCAGAACAGTCTATAGCTTTCACTGTCTGCTGCTCACACTCACTCATTCACACAGCAATCACTCAGAGGCTATCACATTTCCCCCCCTCCTTCCCAGGGGGCCTGTCAACTAACAAAACAAGACAAAATAATCAAACCAAACAAATGGGGAACATTAGTTGCCACTGAGGGATAGCCAAGCCTTCCTTCTACCCATATGGGCAGGTCTAAACAAACTAACTAGAGGGTGCCCCAGGGTCTTATCTCCTCTGGTAGCCACGCCAGACCACACAATGCATCCTTGCTCCTTTGGGCTCAGAGAACCACTTCCAGTGGACAGAAGCCATTCCCAGACCTGGAGAGACTCAGAGAGAGTTTTGAGGATGCACCTTTCCCTTGAGGTTCTAGGAAGGGCACCCTTGTCCCTTCTACAGGGGCTTCAACTAATGATCAAGTGATCAATGCAGTTGATCCATCCTGCATGATCCCCCAAATGAAGCAAAACATTTGGTTTCGGGTTACAACTTTCCTTAGCTGTCTGGGAGAATGGAAAACACATCCTGAGTCTCAGAGACATAGGGAAAAGCAAGCTTTATTTTCAGCACCAGTGGGTTAGCCTGAGTTCACACTCCAAGAAACTGACTCCCACTTGAGGTAGAACAGGACAAGATATACTCCCTCAGGAGAGGGTGGACTTACATACATTTTACACTCTTTCACTGGTTACAAAGAATATAGCTCATATGGGATCAACAAATGCATTAGTTATAAGACATCACAGACACCAAGTTCAATGCACAGGGACATACCTCATTTATATTTGGTGGGAGATAGAAGTAATAATGGTTAGAGAGCAAAGAAAATTCCTGAGCTACCTAAGAGGGGGTGAGGATATGTGAGGAAACTCCTTCTCAGTAAATCCAGCTTTAACTGCAGAGGAGCATATTCCCATTCAAGATTTTCTCAGACCTATGAACTAGATTGAAAAGGAGTAATGTTATTGTAGAAGAGGTAATTAATTAGATATCTTGTAGGCAGTTAGACAGGGCTGGCCCTTGAGAAGCCAACAAGGAGGACAGTCAAAGAGCCAACATGGAAGACAATCAAGGAGTCAGTATGGAGGACAATCAAGACACATCCACTAAAGGCCAACATTATGAAAGAAAAGAAACTACTATACCCTTGTGCATCTCCTGGGAATAAATAGCAGTGACTGATATTCTAAATAGGTATCAATCACTTGGGTGGGGAGCCAGGGTCTTAACCCAGCTCTTCCAGGAAAGATCAATGGCCTACACTTACTGAAAATCCTTTTACACTTGCTACACAACTTGCCTCCCCATTTAACCCCCATTTAATCAATATTACCGGGCAACTTTACTTGTAATCTTATTAGCTGGTCATAGTTTTGTCCCATTTTGAACCCACCTTATTTGGACTTAGTTGCTTTAAAATGTTGTAAAATGGGTTTCATGAAATCATCTCAGATAAAGACAGTTCAGGTTTTTATCTTTCTCTTATAGAATGACAGACAGTAGTTATTCTGCCAGCTTGTAATTGCATTTAGGCAGCTGCCACTCTCAAAGCAGAAGACAAGTTTCTCCAGTTGTCCTTTGGTGAATCCCTACTCCCACTGAAGCCAATGGTGGGTGCAACATTAATCAGATAGGCAACTGAGTTCCTGTCAGAGACAGATCTCTGTGTGGAAGTGGCAGGAACTAGGGTGACAACTGAGGGATCATGGCCAGGGCTACTCTCTGGCAGATACCCAAAGGTCCCTCAGAAGAAACTAACTCTCAAGAGCCAAGCTGGGTAATCAGCAGTAAATCTTCACATCTTGTTTTATCTGGACTCCTCTGTGAGGTGAAAGGGGAACACTGTCAATGATCATGAGATATTCTCTGTGTCAGAGTGATCTGAAACAATGTCCACAGAGCGCTTTCTTAAGCTTCCTTTAAGAGTTGCACTACAGGTTTGCACTGCTTTCTCTACTAATAAACAGGGAACATGTTTCCCTACAGTTAAAGCCAGACTTACTGATGGAGAAGTTCCCCCCATTCTCTCTACACATTTGAGCTTACCTAGCTTGATGCTATCTCATAAGTATCTCAGGAATTTTCTTCATTGTCAAGAAGTTTCTACCTTCCTGACACATATAAATAAGATGTGACTCCATGCACTGTGGTGCCTGATAACCAATTAATTTTCTTAAATCCATATGACCTGAACTCTTTGTAACCAATGAAAGAAATGTAAAATGTCTGTTAGCCCACCCTCTCCAGAGAGTATATCCTGCTCTGCTCTACCTCAGGGGGTGGCGGGTTCGATCTCTTGGAGTGTGAACCCAGGCTGATCCACCGGGGGTCACTGTGTGTATGTATGTGTGTCTGTGTGTGTGTCTGTATATGGCCAAATGTTTGCAGGTGCTTCCTAGGAACTCAGAGTGGAGTGCGGCCCTGCTGCCCCAGATCTGACATTTCATCTTAGTCTGTCCTGAGATGTAGCTGTGCCTAAGACCCTGCTCTTAACCCATGGTCCTTGCATGCGAGGGCCTTGTCCCACTAAGGAACATCAGTGGGGAGGAGTGATTGACACATCTGGTTTAGTGGAGTTCAGCCCAATTGCAGGCACTTTGTAAAAGGTGGATCTCAAGTTGCTCAAACATGAGCTATGACCCAGAGTTGACTGGAGGTATGTTTCTGTCATTGAACAACCTATCCCTGGGCTCGGCCCAGAGGAACCAGATGCTACAGTCCATGCTTACCTTGCCGAAGGGCTGCAGTTTAGAATGGCATTATGGCCACAAGAGCCTTATGCCCACCAGAGGACAAAGCAGGCCTCTGTGTGCTGATTCTGGGAGGCCCATGAGCGTCCTGAGGACCACTTCAGTAAAGCCCCACAGGGACCTACCTCCAGTAACTGAGAGGGGCCTTCCCAGGCCTCAGAAGCATACAGGGCAGGGCAGCTGGCAGTGTGTATGGGGCTGAGAAGCTTGCTCTGGGGACCGAAGAACTGTTGGGGCCCAGTAGACAGGTAGGGGAGCCAGTGAGGAACAGTGACCCAAAGTGGACTGTGGGGACTGCAGAGGTGTACTTGCTTCAGGACTGACAAGGGAGCTCTCACAGGGTTGCCAGTGGCTCCTTTCTGATGGGGAAACACCAGAATACCCAGGCTTGGCACTGGACACTTAACCCACAGCCATCCTGAGGCTGACAGAAGGGCTTCTCAGACCAATGACTCCAGGAGCTGAGCTCTGCTGGAGGCAATTGTGAGGGAAGCAAGGAGAGCTGGGGTCTGCCCATCTGTTCTCACCTGTTCTGCCACCTCCATAAGATCTGATTGTGCTCGGAGGTCTGATGAAGAAGAATCTCAAGGCTGGCCTTTGCTGAGCCATGTTCCTGTGAGAGACATACCCCCGCTCACCCCACAAATAGAACCCACAGGAACAATCCCAGCTCCTGGGCAGGACCCCCTCTTCCAGGCCTGCTTTGATGCTGATCTGAAACCGGGTGCCCTCTGACCTACCTGGTGGAATTTGTTACTGTACATTGTCTCAATGCCTGTTTTTACTTTTCCTTTCACTAAGAGTTCCAGTTTGGGTGTATTTGTTTGTCCAGTTGACACTAATCCTTTTCTTAAGATGCTGTGAAAACCCCTTCACCCAAATGCCAAATAAACGTGTGTTCTAGAAAATGAAATAAAATAGAATAAAGTTTGCTTTTCAGTTTGTCTCAAGACTCTGGGTATGCTTTCCATTCTCCTGGACTGCCAAGGAAAGCTGTAGCATGGAACCAAATTTTCTGTTTCACTACTAGTAAGACAGAACTCTAGACAAGTGTACAAGAACAAAATCTTTGATAGAGTAAAAACTACCCAAACCTGGTCTCCTCTAGGCATGGTCTTCATCATTTATGTGTGTAGGGGAAAAAATACCTTTGCTAATAGGTTGTAGACTTTGGAACCTTGACTGTGGGTTTATAGAATGCTATATGATGAGTTTGGGATATTTAAATGGCTTGAACTTTAATTAGACTTTTTCTCTCTGCTAGTGAGTTAAAATTCCCCTTAAACTTTTCTCCAACTTGCTGGCAGTTAACCTTAAAATTAACAACTTTATGGTGAGACCTCCTCTGCTGTTGAGGGATCACACTGAGACAGCTTACAGCAACTGTTTTGCCTTATGCTAAGGAAAATAGCGATCGGTTAGTGATAGAGCTCTCTGCTAGATAAAAATGGCCCTAACCCCACTGTTAAGTGGCTCTTCCCAGCAGATAATACATCACTCTGGGGACACAAAGACCCAATTTTCCCTCCACAAATCTCTCCCACTTCTAGTCCTTCCCACGGGGAAATTCAAACTTGCCAATGGATTTAAACCTCACCTCTGGCTGCAGCCAAACAGCTACCTCCACTATGCACCCCCATGGCCCCTTGTTCATATAAATCCTTACCTAGCCAGCCCCTGTCCTGTTGCTCTCGACGTTATTTGAGAGCGCCGAATCCTAACCACTAGACCACCAGGGAGGGTCACTCGACATTATTTGAGACAGCCCAGCACCTTTCCTCTACACTCCATCCCCCTAATAAAATTCCAGTTTCCAGTGTTCGTGTCTCTGGCTCAGTTCCCATCCTCTCATTTCTGGTGCTGAAACCCAGGAAAGAGATGACCAGGAATTTGCTACAATCCCCTGCTGGTCAGGGTTGATTGGCCTCCTGACGCCTTCTCAGACCCTGCCAAGCTGACACCCAACTAGGGGCCTTCATCCTTGCCGTTGCTGATGCTCACATCCACACCAGCCTTCAGTTCTTAGGAGAGTGCTCAAACTAGTCTCTCTCTCTCTCTCTCCCTCTCTCTCTCTCTCTGTCTCTCTGTCTCTGTCTCTGTCTCTCTCTCTCTGTCCCTGTCTCTCTGTCTCTGTCTCTCTTTCTGTCTGTCTGTCTGTCTCTCTCTCTCTCTCTCTCTCTCTCTCTCTCTCTCTGTCTCTCTCCCTCTGCCTCTCAGTGTTCTCACTCAAAGAATTTAGCAATAAGTCAGATGGACTCCTTGGCCTGTGGCCAGGACCATGGTCCCTGGGAGACACACCATTGGCTCAGATCCTCCTGCTCTCTCTGGAGATTGACAAAGGGGATGAGGATACATTTCCCCCTTTTCTTTCTCCTAGGGAGCTTTTCTGGTACTTGCCCTACATACCTGGCCTCCTTTCATTATGGGAACTGCTCAGTCCAAACCCTCACATTCGACCCCTTTGGGATGTCTTTTGGTTAACTTAAAAACTTTCAGGCTCACTGGTGACACCAAGCCTGAATGGCTTATTTTCTACTGCAACCAGGGCTGGCCTCTATATAGATTAGATAAAGGATCCCAATGGCCAGGAAACAGAACATTTGACCCAAATGTGCTTCTTCCAGATCCCCTTACTTTCTGTTATCACAACGGCAAATGATCTGGAGTTCCCTATGTGAAGGCTTTTATCTATGTCTGCACCTGCCCTCTCTTTGTCAGTCCTGTTCCACACCACAAATTGTACCTGGCCATGAGGCCTCACCCCCCCACCCGGACCTCAGCCCAGACTCTAATGTGACCACTTCTGATCCAGCCACCAGCCTCCTCTTGCTCCACGCCCACCATACAATCCCTCTGCCTCTTCCCTGGCTCCTTCAACCATTCCCTCATGCTCTCCCTTCTCACAGTGCTCTCACTCACCACAACCAAAACCACCCAGCCTCCCATCTCCTCCTTAGAAATATCTAAGACCCATGAAGAAAACCCGGCACAATTTCTGCCAGGCCTCACTCACTGAGGCCCTTAAGAAATACACCACAGTTGGTCCTACCTCCCAGGCTGGCATGATTGTCATTAATACACACTTCATCTCTCAGTCAGCCCCTGACACTAGAAAAACACTAAAAAAGATTGAGGAGGGTCTACAGGCAAGCCAGCAGCATCTCCTCATATAGCTTTGAAGGTGTATAATGGAAGAGAGGAGGAAAAACAGGGAAAGGTTCTGAGAGATAAGGATAAATACCAGATGTTTACAAGTGCCCCGCATGGTTCAAATGGCTCAAAAAGGGCCCCAAGAGTAAAGAGGCTATAAATAAACCACCTGCTGGGGTGCTTCCTGGTCCCTGTTTTAAATGCCAGTAAGAATGGCTGCTATCAAGAAATCAACCAATAGCAAATGCTGGCGGGGTTTTGGAAAAAAAGGAACCCTTCTTCATTGCTGATGGGAGTGCAGACTGGTGCAACCACTGTGGAAATCAATGTGGAGATACCTCAAACAACTAGGATTAGAAGTCCCATTGGACCCAGCTCTTCCTCTGCTAGGTATCTTTCCAAAAGAATTAAAGAATAACACCACAGCGATATATGCACACCCATGTTTACAACATCACAGTTTGTAGTAGCTAAAACTTGGAAACAGCCCAACTGCCCATCAACTGGAGACTGAATAAAGATACGCTTTTTTTTTTAAATAAAATGGAGTACTACTCAGTTATAAAGAATGAAAAACTAAAGACATTTATAGCTAAGTGGATGCGCATTGAGGCCATACTCTTAAGTGAAATTAATGTCACACATGTGTAAATACCAAATAGTTTCTCTGGCATGAAAAACTGAAAGTGTAAGTAAGAATCAAAACATATAACTGATGTTATGCAATAGGAAGAAATGGTCTAAAAGAGTAGAGGCAGTAGGGGAAAGGTAAAAAGGGAGGTGAATGGTAAAAAGGGAAAAGAAAAAAATATGTGAAAAGGAAAAACATGGAAACAATGTTTTTGTAAACTGGGAAGGGTGGAGGGCTGTGGAATGGGGAAAAATAAGAATCAAGATAAATTGTTGAAAGATATAAGATCCCAATGATGAATGTAACTGTATTGTATTCCTAAAATGTACCAATAAACTTAATAAAGATAAAAAATTAAAAATAAAAAAACAAATGCCATCAAACTAGCCACTGGGCAAGGAATTGCTCCAATCCTAGGCTGCCTCCTGGCCCTTGCCTGGCTTGCAAGAAGGAAGGTCATTGGAAAATTAACTGTCCCCTTCTTCAGAGAGAGAGGAGGACACCTTTTCCCCCACATCCTCCACAAGGGCCTAGTCTGCCCTACTCTGCCAGAGCTCCTAGGATTGGCCACTGAGGACTGATGATGCCCAGGGATGCCGACCTCCATGCAGATCACCTATCATGAGCCCAGGGTAACAATCTACATCTCAGGTAAGCCTATCTCATTCCTACTAGATACAGGGGCCACATATTCATTCTACCTCAATTTTCAGGTCAGACTTTCCCTTCACCCACCCTTATAGTAGGTGTCGATGGGGTGCCCACTAAGCCCCTTATAATGGGTCCTCTGTCCTGCTCCCTTTACAATACCTCCTTTACCCAAAACTGCCTGGTTCTTCCAATATGCCCTAGGCATCTTCTTGGATGGGACACTTTGACTAAATTTAAAGCTGTTATCACTTTTTACCCAGCTTCCTCTGCATCAAATACTTTGCTCTTATTACAAGACACACCAGACTCTTCTATCCATCTCCTTCCCTTACCTCCTTCCTTGGTTGATCCCAAATTCTAGCACCTCACTCAACCCTTGCCCACTGCCCATCACTTGCCAATCCAAATCAGACTCAAGGATCCCTCCTTTTCCCAATGTTCCTCAGTAACCTATAGTGCTAAAACATTTGCAGGGACTTAAGCCCCTCTTCCAAGACCTCCTCCAAAAGGGCCTCCTTCATCCCATACATTCACCCTATAACACCTTCATCCTCCTGTAATCAAACCCAATGGTTCTCATCACCTTGTTCAAGACATGTGTGCCATTAATGCTGCCATTCTTCCTACACATCCAGTTGTCCCCAACCCTTATACCCTCCTTTCCCATATTTCCTCTTGCACAACCCATTTCACTGCTGTTGATCTCAAAGATGCCTTCTTCACTACTCCTCTACAGCCCATTTCCCAAGACTTCTTTGCCTTCACTTGGACAAACCCTGATACCCATCACTCCCAACAATACACCTGGACCATCCTCCCCCAGGTCACCTGAGACAGTAGTCACCTCTGATCAGGCCTTTGCCTCTGATCTCTCTCAATTAACTCTCTTGCCTTCCACCCTGTTCAATACATTGATGATCTGCTTCTCTGCAGCCCCACCTTGCAAGACTCACAGGTCCACACTGCCCTTCTCCTAAACTTCCTGGCCACATGAGGATATCAAGTATCTCCCCAAAAGGTCCAGCTTTCTCAGCCTTTAGTCACCTATCTGGGAGTTTCTCTTTGCCCACACAAATGAGAGATCACCCTAGACAGAAAAGAGCTTATATGAGACTTGCCAGAACCCACCTCCAAAGCTGAAATCCTTTCCTTTCTTTGACTGGCTTGTTACCTCTACCTGTGGAACCCCAGTTTTGCCCTCCTGGCCAAGACCCTTTGTGAAGCTGTCAAGGGTGACCCTCTGGAGCCCCTAGACACAACATACACATACGCCTCATTCAAAGCTCTCAAAACTGCCCTTTTATCAACCCCAGCTCTCTCTCTCCCCAACCTCAGTTGCTCTTTCCTTCTCTATGTCTCTGAGAGACAGGGGATTGCCCTAGGGGTGCTAGAGACAAGATAGGGGTGCCTCCTTCATGCCAGTAGCCCATATTTCCAAGCAAATGGACCCTACATTTCAGGGCTGGCCTGCCTGCCTTCAGGCACTAGCAGAGGCTATCCTTCTAGCAAAAGAGAGAACCAAGCTTACTTTTGGCCAACCCACTGTCATCAGGTCCCCACATCACCTGCAAGATCTCCTGACTCACAGGGCTCTATCAAACCTTTCCCCCTCTCACCTCCAACTCTTCCATGCAACCCCCACTTCACTTTACAAACTTGCCCACCAGTAAATCCTGCCTCCCTCTTACCAAATCCTAAGTGCAACCTTTCCCACTCATGCCCAGAAATTCCCCTTGCTCCAAAGTATCTCTCCCAATCCCATTCCAGACCCTGATTATACCTGGTTCATAGATGGCAGTTCCTTCTCTTCTGCCTCTAGTCCATGATGAGCAGAATATGCTATTGTCTCCTCAGAGGAGGAAATTGAGGCCCCCTTTCCTCCAAGCACCATCTCCCAAAAGGCAGAGCTTGTAACTTTTACTAGAGCTCTGGCACTGGCTGCCTCCAAAACAGTCAATATCTACACAGATTCAAAATACACCTTCCATATCCTTCACTCCTATTCAGCTACTTGGCAGGAGAGAGGATTTCTTTCCACCAAGGGATCCCCCACTACCAATGTGCCACTTATTCTAAAACTCCTTAAGGCAGCCCAACTTCCAGCATGAGTGGGAGTTTTCCACTGCAAGAGTTATCAGCCCCCTGACCATTCAATTGCAATAAGGCAGACACTGAAGCATGAAAAGCCATCCTACAGACAATCCAAGCCACACAACTGCTGGCTATTTCAGCCATATCTCCTCAATATGGCCCACTAGAAAAACAAAAATGGCTCCAACAAGGCACATCTCAGTCTGGAGACTGGCTTCTCTTCAAAGGCCGACATGTTCCCCTAGATTCCCAGGCTACCGTGATCCTGACTGACATCTATAATACCCTACAAATTGGATATATAACTCTCCTTCATCTCATTTGCTCCTCCTTATACCACCCCTCTCTAGTCTCCTTTGTCCAACAAATAACCCACAGATGCCCATCTGTTCTGTCACTTCCCCATGGGACAGTCTTCACCCCAGTGCCTTCCCTATACACCAAGTATGTGGTCACTTCCCAGGGGAAGATTGGAAGATTGATTTTACACACATGTCCCCACACAGAAAGACACGTTATCTCCTTACCCTGGTAGATACCTTCTCAGGTTAGATGGAGGCTTTCCCCACAACCTCAGAGGGTGCTGCCCCAGTTGCTCACATTCTCCTCACTGAAATCACTCTCCATTTTTGGGCTGCCCTGTTCCATATGGTCTGACAATGGACTGACCTTTGTCTCATGTGTCACCCAACTGGTGGCCCAGTCTCCCAACATAAATAAAAAGCTGCACATCCCATACTGACCTCAATCTTCAGGAAAGGTAGAAAAGGCAAATAGACTAATTAAAACACACCTGTCCAAACTCACCTTGGAGCTCCAGGCCCCATGGATTGAACTCCTCCTTGCCCTTGCACAATTAAGACCAGCACCACGCAAGCTTCTCAGTCTCAGCTCGTTTGAGCTCATGTATGAGAGACCCTTCATCCTAGGAAACCTTCCAGAATCCCTTCCCCCATTGGCTGATTACCTACCTACCCTTAACTCTGTTATTTTCTCAAGACCCATGCTGATCAATTCCTACATAGCCCATATCCCATTGACTACTGCCATCTACAGGTTGCTCCTGGAGATCAAGTTTACCTCAAAATCCTTGCCACAGGAACCTTACAGCCTGGATGGGAGAGCCCTCTAGGGGTAGCCCTTACTAACCCTACAGCAGTCAAAGATAAGAAAACCCACCCTTGATTCAACTCTCCAGGATAAAGCATTTCACTTCATCTATATCTCTTCCCCAAAGTCTGTCTTGTCTCTGGCCCAACCTAAATTTTCCTCCCTCCTAACTGGACCCACCAAGATCAAGCTCACTGGCATCCTGGAAGAGTAAATAATTTCATGTTTTTTCCCTGGCTGACATCCCGCTTCTCTGACTTCATCTCTGAATTACAATAAGAACTTCATTGTTTGCCCCATTGAGGTAACAAGGTCAAAGAGATCCTCCTTTGGATTGAGGACCTCTGTTTCCAAGGCACTCTCTTAGACTTTTCACCTGATGAGGTTTGCTTGTTAACATTTCTCCTCCTATGTTAGTTAACACTACCCTCGCTCCACTTTCACAACATACCCCTGTGCTAATCTGCCATCAAGCCTTTCTAACCTTTTACATAGACCTGTCCCTCATTTGGGCAATTGGACTTTTTTCTATCTCACCACAAGACTGGTCTTATACACAAAAATTCATCTTTGCTCTTCTCTTCCTTCTTCTAGCAGGATTTATTGCCATTCCATTGTGCACCTCTCTCTTCAGTCCCTAACTGAGTTCTTACAAGGTAAAAGAACTCAGGGAGTGCATAGAAAAACATAGATGAGACCTAGACTGGCTACACTCTCTGCCAGGATGGATACTTTGACCAATGGCTTCCATGGCCTCTTCCTTTCCTAGGTCCCCTCAGCATTCTCTGCATAATCCTACTGTTCCAACCCCATCCTGTTGTTTTCAAAATTTCTTGCAGGAATGTATGTGGGCCTTAATCAACCAGTCAGTCATTGAACTCATCACAGCTGGTTACCATCCCCTGCTACAAAGGACCACCCCACTATCACATGAAACTATCCATCACCCCTGACCTTTGCCAATGCCTCTTGCCAGCAAGAAGCAGATACAGAAATGGAGACCTTCACCCCTTATCCATAATAACAAGAGTCTGGGATGACTGAGTTCTCTGCTAGGTAAAATGCCCTAACCCCGCATCCTAAATGGCTCTTCCCAGCAGATAATAAATCACTCGGGGGACCCAATTTTTCCACCACAAAGCTCTCCCACTTCTAGTCCTTCCCACCAGAAAACTAAAACTTGCCAATGGATTTAAACCTCACCTCTGGCTGCAGCCAAACATCTACCTCCACTATGCCTAGTATTGCATGCTCATGGAGCCATATGGAAAGAAATTATCTGACAGCCAATGGATCTAACATAAAGTATCATAGAGAGATAGATGAACTTTTATCACCTGTCTATATGCCCTCCAAAGTGGCAGTTATTCACTGTAAAAGACACCAAAAGGGAGTTGATCAAGTATCTTGAGGTAATCAACTGGATGATGCAGCAGCCAAAGAAGCTGCTTGAGGACCTCCCTGTTAGGGCTCCCTAATCTAGGAAGGGTTCCCTTGATCATACTCAACACAAATATTCCCAGTCAGAGATCAAATTTCACTTGGGGATTTCACTTGGGGAGAGACAAGACACAGTAGATGTCTTCAAAGTTATACATAGGAAAGGGACTTTCTCAGACAATACAACAGATAGTTAAGACGTGAGCATTGCCAAAGATACAATCCTCTTAGCCAGACCATAGCTCCTCCAGGTATACAGAGACATGGTAAATATCATGTAAAAGACTGGCAATTGAACTTTGCTCATATGCTAAAGAGTAAGGGACTTCAATACTTATTGATCTGGGTACTTTCACAAACTGGGTGGAGGCCTTTTCTTGTAGAACAGAAAAGTTGCAGGAAGTAGTAAAGGTTTTGGTCTCAGAAATTATTGCCAGGTTTGGACTTCCTAAGAGCTTACAGAGTGATAACAGGCCTTCCTTTAAAGCAACAGTTATGCAGGGTGTCTCTCAGGCACTGGGCATTCTCTATCACCTTCTTTGTGCCTGGAGGCCACAATCATCAGGAAAGGTAGAAAGAAAGAATGAAACACTAAAGAGACATCTCTGAAAAATGGCTCGGAAGACCTACTGCAGTGGCCCCACTTACTACCTTTAGCCTTTATCAGGATAAGATATACACCTCAACTTCTGGGCCTCAGTCCATTTGAAATGCTTTATGGATGTCCTTTCCTCACTAATGATCTTCTCTTTTATAGAGAAACAGATGCCTTACTGGAAAATGTCACCTCACTGGTTAAATTCCAACAGACTCTTCAACGGCTAACAGAAGCTCAGTTTAGAGAAAGAGGAAAGCCCATATTCCAAACCAGAGATTATTACTGGTAAAGTCTCTTCTTATCGTCTCCTTCCCTACGACCAACTTGGGAAGGACCACACACCATGATCCTGTTGACACCATCAGCTGGCCTGGGCTCTTGGATACACCACACCCAACTCAAACTGGAGATAGTTAAGACATGTGAGCTTTGCCAGAAAGAGAACCAGACTGTCACTGAGTGTGAGCAATCACCTAAATACTCCTGTGAACCCACAGAAGACTTAAAATTCCTGTTCAAAAAGAAAGCAGAGTCTTCAGATAAGTGATCTATCTGATAGGGGCCAGGGATTTAACTCAGTGGCATCACACCTACCTCCTTAGATTAGTGATCTAAGATCTTACTTAGCCCTTTTACTAATTATCTTACCCCTTAAGGGAGAATGCAATTCCTTTCTAAGTTGGGCCCAGGAATGTGCAGAGCCATTACAGTAACCAAAAATCTTACTGGATATGTGGCCAGCTCTGCTTGTCAAATAAATGAGGACTTCCTTGGTAGGTATCCTGACTTCAAGGAATAAGTTACAAGATTATATTCACAAGACATGAAAAAGCTCATAGGTCAACCTACCATTACAAGGTAACTGAGTGGCCTATAAACTGCACCCTTAATGACTCTGGACATAATTGAATTTTCTCTAACAATACCACTGAAGCCTCTCTACAGGCTCTAGTAAAACCCCTATTAAATAGAAGAAAGTGTCCAATCCTGAGAGATAACAACCATGGATATCAAGTTGGCTATTTTCAGATATGGAATAACTGGTATATATGATTAACCCCCACTATAGGACACTTTAGTAGAAAGGCCTCCTTATGTTAGGAACAGAAAAATCACTCCTATTCTCATTGGCCTAACTCTACTAAATACTTAGGATGGACACCCCCGAACAGTGTATTCATTCACATAGCAACTTTATAGGCTAAGGACTGGTTTGCAACAAACAGCTTTAATTGCCTGGAATTAGATAGAAAGCCTCCAATGGCACCCATTGGTCCTGTGGAATCAATTTGTGGCCCTGGCTACCCTCTGGATTAATAGGGAGATGCATGCTGGGATTTGCATGGTTACAAGGCAGGAGTGTCCAAACCCTCCACAATCCTGTAAACTTACCCTGCCTATGACATCTAGAAGTATGTTTCACTGGTATGATCACTTGGCTTCTATCATTCTCCTCTCCCTAGGGTTAGAAAACATAATGCAGCATATTGAGGCCTTAACTAATTATACTCAGTGGATATTAAATGACACTCAAGTGGTCTCTTTGTTTTGAATGTGGAAGTAAAATTATGAGGCAAGCCATCTTCCAAAGTCCAATGGCATTAGACATTTTAACTGCAGTACAAGGACGACTTGTGCAATTATTAAAGCTGAGTGTTATGTTTATATTCCTGATCCATCTGATAATATCTCCACAGCTGTCCAAGATATTAGGCAAGTTAATGCTATGTCAGGTTCTGAAGCTCCCTGGACTCTGTTCTTATTCCCTTTGTGGGAGGCTATTACTAGTTCCTCCTGGTGGAAACAATTGTTGGCTATATCCACAGCATTCCTGCTGACCTTAATATTTAGTCCATGTATTCTTAGCCATTTCTTTGGCTTTGTCTCCTTCAGACTCAAAGATATACACCTACCCAAGATAACATTGTTTGATACCTGTAGAGTAACTTTGACTGCTGATCACAACTACAACACTTTTCAGCCAAAAGTAGCCAGAATGGTCTTCGCCCCTTGCTCCCTCATGGCAGTTAGGGGTACTTCTTCAGAGGAGGGAATACTGTAGAATAGGTAAGTTAATTAGATATCTTGTAGGCAGTTAGACAGGGCTGGCTAGACATGGAGGACAGTCAAAGAGCCAACATGGAAGACAATCAAGGAGCCAATATGGAGGACAATCAAGACACATCCACTAAAGGCCAACATTATGAAAGAAGAGAAATTACTACACCCTTGTGCTTCCCCTGGGGATGAATAGCAGAGATTGCTATTCTAAATAGACATCAATCACCTGGGTGGGGGCCAAGGTCTTAACCCAGCCTTTCCAGGAAAGATCCCTGGCCTACACTTACTGAAAATCCTTTTACATTTGCTACATGACTTGCTTTGACCCCCATTTCATCAATATTATCTGGGTGACTATACTAGTCATAATTTTATGGGCCAATCATAGTTTTGTCCCACTTTGAACCTGCCTCAACTCATGGCTTTGCTCCATAAATATACCCTGGGAAATTGGGTCCTGGGCAACCCACTTTCCAGTCCCCCTTCAGTCTCTCTTAGACAGAAGTTTTCTTTCTCTCAATACAATTTCCTACTCATAACCTTCATTTTTCCTAGAATTCATTCTTTGATTTAGAGAACGTAAACTGTGTTTTGGATACTTAGCAGGTTTGGGAGTTACATCCATTCCCTCTATATCAATGTTACTCTTAAATCAAACATTGACTTCTAATGAGAGACAGAGAGAATTACAAGCTGCTGCTACATTTCCAGATAAATATCATCTTACCTTTAGAAGGTCAGAAGACAGACGCCCAGGGGAACAGCTAGTTCCTACTGGAAACCAAGCAGTCCCTATACAAGACTCCCATTGGCCTGCCAACCAGACAAGAGAGTAGACTAGACTTAGAATTCTAAGAAAGATGAGAACTAAGCCCTTCACTTATTTTAAATTGTCAACTATTTATCAGGAAAAAATGAAGACATACCTAGCTCCTTATTCAATAGAAGAAAATATGATAATTTTTCCCAAGTCATAGTCTTACAATATGTAGATGGTACACTGCCATGTGCCTGCTCAGAAGAGCTCTCTAGCCAAGGCAGCTGTGCTCTGCTGAATTTTCTAGCAGACAAGGTTTATAAGGTTTCTAGATCTATTGAACAATTTTACAACCTAGAGGTAAAATAAAAGAAATCTATGTTAATTGACCTACAAAATGTTCTAACTAGGCTTATTTATAGTTACAGTCTAAAAACTCTAAAAGGGTTATTATAATTTAACTTGGCCAAATACACGGAGTGTACTCTGGTTTTATAAACTGTCTTGTGAATGTTTATCCAACTGACTGTCCAATCTATCTCACACATGTCTTGTTTGAGCTCAATTTTCTTCTTTTTTCACCTTTTCAGATTAAAAAAATACATATTTGCCTGTAAATAAAGTTGGCTTATAGATAAATGTCATTAGAATTAAAGACATGCTTCCACCCACGTGTCACGTTGGTCAAAATGTTATCAAGACCGGTTTTACAAATGCATACTGTTGTCTGTGTATAATTATTTGGAAATCTTTCATTCAAAATGAATGGGTTAATTGTTATGATCTGGTTCTCATAGGTCATCTAAAAATTTACGATAATTATATGGGGACCCTTAGGCTTAGAGAAACGGCTAGGCAAGACACCCCTTGGTAAATAAAGGTGCACCTTCCTAGAAATACCGTTTATTCCAACCTGTGTTCACAAAGGGGACCCCAGTAATTTTCACAGCTTTATGGAAGAGACATTAAACATTGTTAAATATATTATTATGATATGTTTACATTGATCATCACCCAGATTTAAATTTTCTGTGGGAAAAAAAATAAGGTTTTATTAAAAGATGTTCTTGGTACAAACTAAATTAAGGGACAAAAGTTTTCATATAACTGTGATAGTCATCATTACTGATTTCATGGTGTACTACATTTGTTCATATCTTCCAAGTGTACAGGTCTTCTAAGATATAAGTCAGGATTGTTTATGGTGATAACTTTTCTTAGATTCAGATATCTGCCTTTCTCTTGCACTCCAGCTATGTGTGATAAGATGTATATGTCAAACTAGCATGAGATCACCAGTCAAATGATAGTTTTTTAAAATAAACTTATGTGATGTGTATGTTCCATATGTGTCACTACACTCAGGAATGCTCAGGCACCAAACAATCCAAACAATGTCACACACTATTAGAGGCTAAATATTATAAATTTCTATGGTACATTTATAGGTCAGTACATTCTCCTTAGATGGCATCCTAATAGAGAATAACAATTTAGGTAAGAGTTTTTTGTGTCATTTAATTTCTTGTGATCAGGTAGAGATGTTTAACTAAAAGGCTATTTTATACTAAGATAGACATTTAAGTGTGTTACAAAGATAATGTCATCATAATAAAATACTATGTATGGCTCTTGATCTCAAGTTTTCTCTGTAAAACCATATATCTGTTGTCTCCTAATATTCTGCAGGGATTCAACTGCTAGAACAACTATGGTTGATAAAAATAACAGTCCTCTAACTATTTCAAAGTGCTTGATATCCAGGTAAAATTGTAATAGTTAAGCTCACTGCTCCTACTGCACTACTAATGTCACCGATCTTCTCTTCTGGGTGTCAACCACTAATGTTTAGAGACCAGAACTAGAAAAGTAACTCGGCCTAGAGGACAGCCAATATTTTCTCCCTGGTTCTACAAGGTCAATAAGGACCCAGGACATGAGGTAATCTTCTCTATAGGATCCTACAACTTTGGTGAGTCACCTATTCTCTCAAGCAGGGAGATTTCTGGACCCCAGAGAACAGAATAAAAAATGTAGTGTGCCAAAGGAGGGTCATGAAGAAGGAAAAAGTCTCCCATGTTTTCACAGAAATCAACATGGTCAAGCAAGGCCATGACCCATCCTGATGGCTGACACTGACAGAAGAGCAGAGAGGCTCTATACTTGCTTTCAAAATAAGGCCTGAAGAGACTCAATTGACCTTGACAGACAGCAAGAGTTTCTCTTTTTTTGGTACCTGGAATCGAACTGCGAACCTTGTGCTTGAGAGGCAGGCGGAACACTGAGCCAAATCCCTGGCCCTACAAAAGGTTCATTTAGATTGACTAGGTGTTAAACACCTAGTACAAAAGTAGTACTAAAGATATTAAGTCAAGACCATGGTACTAAAGCTAGATATAAAAAGGAGCTCCAATCACTGACCCCTTCTGACAGTTTCCAGCTACACTGTAGCTGACCACTATTATGAGTCATTAAGCAAAACTATGGTAGAATCTATAAGAACTCAACAAGAGTTTTAAATTTCTTAGCTAAAATTATCCTTCAAAACCACCAAACTATCTTCTTACAGCGAAAACTAGAGAGACTTATAACAAAATATCAGACTTATAGATAACCTCCATCAGTAAAGGGGTCTAAAAGCCAGTGGATTACAATCACTGTTTCAGTCTCTTAAGGACAGTTTGTAAACATGGCTCTTTCCCAAACCTGTCTTTCCATTCCAGTGTGTCTGCTTTGATTAGACATATTATAATTTTTTAATGTGTTTATTCTTGCCTAGATGCTGCCAAACTCCAAGTGATCATACAGATGGAACCAACAACAAATGTGCTAGACTCCTTTTACCAGGACCCACCAGATTGACCTTGTAAAAAGTTCGTAACTGCTAAATTATGGCATGACCTCCATCTGAGGCCCATTAGATGAGCTTTCTGGAGGCTGCCCCTGACTGTGGTCTCCCCTTTATCAACCCTTCTTGGCTCAAAGGAGTTAGATAGAAACTATGCTCCTTCTCCTCTAACCACAGTAAGGGACACTTCTTCAGAGGGTAGAATATTGTAGACAGCTAAGGTAGTTAAAAAGTGTTATAAGGCAGTTAGGCAAGACCTGGCCCTCAGCACAGAAGACAACTGTAGCATGAGACTCATTCACTAGAGACCAGGCTTCAAGTAAAAGAATAACTATACGCACATACTTCCCAGAGGGATGAACAACAGTGATTGATGTTCTAAATAGGTATCAATCACCTTGGATGGGGACCAAAACCTCCCTACCCCATTCCTTTTGGAAAATCCTTGTTCTGTCCCTATATGCTTGCTATGTGACTAGATTCCCCATTTGATCCAAATTTAATCAATATTACCTAAGTGACTATACTTGTAATCTTTTTTCTTTCTTTCTTTTTTTAAAATTGAGTTTATTAGTACATTTTAGGTATACAGTACAGTTACATTCATTATGGGGATCTTGTACCTTTACATGACAGGTCTTGGTTCTCATTTTTTCCCCTTGTCCCTGCCCTCCCTTCACCCCCTCCTCCCCTTCCCATTTACAAACACTTTATTTCCCTTTTTTTCGTTTTCTCATATATTTTTTCTTTTCCCTTATTACCTTTCCCCTTCCTTTCCCACTTTCCCTACACCTTTAGCTCTTTTCTTCCTATTTCACATATACTTGTAATTTTATTGATCATAGTTTTATCCCACCTTGTGATTTCCTGCTGGATCAATATCACCTAAGGGACTATACTTGTAATCTTATTAGCTGACTGTAGTTTTGTCCCACCTTGAATTTGTCTCACCTCATGGCTGTGCCCAATAAAATCCCTTTGAGAAGCAAGGTACCAGGGCAACCCATTTTCTGGTCCCTCTTCAGTCTCTCTTAGACAGAAGCTATCTTTCTCTCAATAAATTCTTCCTACTCTTAATCTCCATGGTTCCTAGAATTCATTCTTTGATTTTAGAGAACAGGAACTCAGCATTTCAGATATCTAGTAGGTTGGGAGTTATAATACGTTGCTTACATTATCTGGATTATTTGGAGGTCCGATGTCGTAAGCCCTATATCATTGTTAGGGAAAAGCCTGCAAGCCAAAGTTACCAACAATTCATGGAGTAATTCATACCATGTGTGTGGGAGAAACCCTGCTTGTAGTTCATAGGATGGGGGCTGGGATGTGGCTCAGTGGAACAGCACTTGCCTGGCACACATAGGACCCAGCAGCACACACACAAAACAGAGTTTGCGGGGTGTGAACTCTGCAATATTTACACGCTGTGTAATGAAAGGTTTATAGGCGATCTTCTTATTTACTTAAATTAGCAAATCTTTTTACCATATGTTGGTATTTTACGTATTTCAAGCCTGTGACATCCTGTGTATTACTGTTCAATAAAATGTATCTTTCATAAAATAAAAAAAATTACTATTCTTATTTTTTAAACACTGGAAACACACGGAGATGTTAAACATCCAAACTCTCTAGCATAGCATAGAGGCCTTTTATTCCACCTTTGTCTTCTAGGCTTAACTTTTTGACTTGTCATCATACACCTAATGCCTACTCAGTGAGATTTTCACCATTGTTTCACCACCTTGATCTCTGTACTTTGCACAAGATGTTTTCTCTGCCTGGAAATCTTTCCTTCTACTCTAAGTAGCAAATTTATTTATACTCTGAGATCTAACTCATTGCTCTTAGGAAACACCTCCCATTCTCCCTTCCATGGTTGGGAGCTCCCTCCCCTGTGTTCCATTTATCTTACAAATTTTCATTAAACAGTGAGTTTCTCAAATGTATCCCCTCATACCCCTGGAACCTAGTCGAGTGCATGGAAAGTAGTAGAAGCTATTCCATTTTAAAGTGCTTTCTAGAAAAGTTATCTTGTGCAAATTTCTGTGCTGTTGGGCTTTGGTTTCCTCATCTGTAAAATTAGAATTTTGAGCTTTGGTGTCCTCATCTATAAAATTAGAATATTAATACTTGCTCATAAAACTACTTGTAAATCAAGCCCAATAATTTTCATAAAAATACTTTGAAAGCTACACATTTCTGTAGTATTTAATTTTTGATTCTAAAATGATGTTTCCAACACTCTGTTAATCAGCCTTATATACCGAAAATAACAGACTTTTAATAACTTTTGTTGAATTTCACTGAATCTGAACATATTCTACATTAAACAGGCTGACCACTGTGACAAACACAAAAGATCGGGAACATTGGAAAGAACAAGACACACAAAAAACTCTTATTTGTCCTCTCCCCAAAAAGCTTTTCAGTAACTAGAAGCTACACTAGGGGGCTCCCCTGTATTTTTCAAATGAAGTCTATAAAATGCCCTTCACCTACCCCAAACCTTCTTAGTACCCAAGAATTTGCTTTCTTCAAATTTTTTTATTTTCATGTAATCCAAGTAGATACTAATAAGAATAAAATATTAAAAAGTCTCCTATGTCTTTGAAAAATAAAACAAAATTTCATAGCAAAGTAATTAAGGTATAACAGTGGCAAATATACTGTGTATCATGATCTTAGACACATGAGCTTAAATATCACATGGTTTTGCTTATATGAGAAACTCCAGATAATAGAGCAAAATAGAGGACAATATAAATAGGAAGTAGGAAGAAGTTCAAATAAATCCCCAAATTATCTATTCTGTTGTTTCAAAAATATTTTAATATGAATGCTCATTTGTTTCATTTATAGTTTCTTTTGTTCATGGAAAAGAAAATTTTGTCCTTTGAGACAGAAACTCACTGTGTAGTTTAGGCTGGTCTTGAAGCCACTATGTAGCCCAGGCTGGCCTCAAACTCACAATGATCCTCCTGCCTCAGCCTCCTGAATGTTGGGATTACAGGTGTGCACCACCACACCTGGGACTTTTGTCCTTTTATTTATTTGTTTCTCCTTTGTAAGAGAGAACTTTTTTGTCTGTAACTTATACTCTGAGTAAATATTTAGTCATTCTCTTAAGAATTTGCTCTCTTATGGAACAAGGCCATAGAGACAACACAGGTCACAAGCCTGAAACATCTTTCAAATCTATCAAGGTGAGATGCTCTTAGTTTTTCTTAATCTGTTAAAAAGAAATGTGGAGGAAGGATAGGGATGCAGCTTAGTGGTAGAGCACTCACCTAACATGGTAGAGGGCTTGAGTTTCATCTCTGAGAGAGAGAGAGAGAGAGAGAGAGAGAGAGAGGAGGGAAATTATTCATCCTCTTATATACTTAGATGATTTAGAAATTTTAAAAACTTGTCATTCCATTGAGGATTCCAATATATTATGATCAAAAAGTTTGATCCTAAGTTGAGCTAAAAAAGGACAAACTTGAGAAAATAAATATTGAATTACAATGTTCCCAAGAAGACCTCGTAAATAACAGAAGAAGATGAGAATAGAGAGATGTGGTTGATCTTTCTCAATTGGGAAGGAGATCAAGAGATGGAAGGAGAGGGAGGGAGGCCTAGGAAGGGGATGAAAAAGGGAACTAAAATATATTCTGTACATGTACCAACTCCTCACAAGGAGTGCAAACATTACATACTCCAAAACTGTACTGATAAAATTAAAAAAATAATAAAGGAATAAACCCTAAATAAATGAAAGTATATTTGGTGCTTTTCTTTCCGAAATTATCAGCTGCAAGTTATAATGCAAAGCATCCTAAATTAAGAGCTGGTTTAATGCTGGATAGACTTCTAAATTCTGCTATTTTGTGTGATCACTAAACTTTAGTCCATTTCTTCACCCTTAAATGCGGCTTTGGGATGTTGCTCTTAAAACCCACCTTTAATGAGATGTTATTATATATATCAATTGTAATCTGATGAGTTCTGAAAATTTTTTTAGTCCTGTAACTACTGCCATCATCATTATACAGAACATTTTCACCTAGGTTTTCTCCTATGTGGTTGTTAGGTTTCATCGTTGCATTTAGGTTTTTGACCCATTTTGAGTGGGCTAATCCAACTTCCCCCTTTACTTCCTTGTCACTAGACTGCACCATTGTTGGCCTTCCTTCAGTTCTGCACGCACTAGAGGGGCAGGACATTCACACTCGTGACGCCCCCTCTTCAAGTCATCTGATTCCATCTCAATTTTCAATCTTGGCTTAAGTGGAAAGGCATTTAGAGAGATCCTACCTGATGCCTTATTTAATTGGATAATATCTCTTCCCAATATACCCTTGTTCACTATCATAGCACCAAATTAATTTACTCACAGTGTGTATCACAATTTTGCAAAGTAGTCATTTATTTATTGCCTGTCTACTTCTCTAGACCACTGTTCTGAGAAGGTAAGGGGCACGTCTATTTTATTGTCCAGCAGTATACTCATTATTTGGTTTAGCGCTGTATATATAATAGATGTTCAGTAAGCATCGAGTTAAATAATTAATTAATTTAATTCATCTATTCACTCAACTACTTAAGAACATTTTATTTATTTATTTATTTAGGTACTGGGGATCAAACTCCAGTCCTTGTGCTTGCGAGGCAGGCTGCAGAACCACTGAGCTAAATCCCCAGCCCTTAAGATATTTTAAACCCTATGTGTTGTTTTTTTTTTTTTAAACTATGATGGACAGGAGTAAGATATATGTAATTTAAATCTGAAGTATTTCTCTGGGCTGGAGGTGTACCTCAGTGGTAGAGTGCAGGCATGAGATCCTGGGTGGACTACTCAACACTGGGGAGGAAACAACAACAACTACAGCAAACACAGCTGAAGATTTGCTTTGCCTTCGAGAAAAAACTTAACTTGATTTAAAGAAAACTACTTGAAAGATTTTGTTGCGTAGATAAACCTATATTTGTCTCTCAAATGCTTGCCTGCTGGTCTTGGAGAAAATGGAAACAATATGAAAGCAAATGTTTCACAGGAAGCAGCTTCATTTTCTGTGTGATCATGTAAATTCGATGTATGTTTGGACAGTGCTCCTCTGAAGAATTTGTGCCTATTTGGAGAAAATCATTCTGTGATTAAATTTAAAGTTTTATTGTTTGTTCTTGTGGAAATATGAGGGTGTTTGTTTACTCTAAGAGTTCTGGAAACCTGAAAAATGTACCAAAACCTGAGTCTCTAAACTTTACCTGGAGTTGGAAAAGAGAATAGCGAAAAAAAGAATCAAAACAGAATGGACTGAATTGCTGATGTCAGAGGAGAGAGATAGAGAGAGGAGGGAAGGAGGGGAAGAGGAAAATACTCTGCATTCATCTTCATAAAGAGGTTGGTTCGTGCAAATAAAAATTGTCAAAAGATTTTAAATAAGGCTTTAAGCACTTTAAAATAATCTCTCAGATGATTTTTAGTAAAGTATTAAATGTTTTTACATATGTAAAAAAGAATCAGTAGTATAAAAGTATTAATTATGCCCAACAATTAGGATTCTGACACACATGTGTCAATGCATCCTGCCCATCCCAACCCAGGCCCTTTTTCTGGAGAAATATCTAAAGGTAAATGCAGACTTCCTGTAACTGTATACCACTTTACCTTGTTAGGCATCTCTTTAAAAATATAGACGTGGCTTTGTATAACTATAGTGCCATTATAACACAGTATCCTTTCCATACCCTTCTTCACTATGGTCAGTAAGCAACTATCATTCTTCTTGAATTCCTGATTTATCCTCATGTATCTTAGAAAATATTAGCAAGAATGCATGTGCATTCTTATTTCTCCTGTTTTCTCACATGAGAGTTGGATTATATAGTACTGTGCCTTATTCATTTCACTTAAAAATATATTCTGAATCTCTCTCCAATATCAAAATGTAGGTAATCTTGTTTATTTCTTTGTAAGGCTACATGTTATCTTGTGTTTTATTCAACCAGCCTCCTATTTAAGGATATTGTGGTTGTTTTCAATCCATGCAGCATCAAAGGCAAGGAAACCAAAAACCAACCACCCAAATTATTTGAAATGATATCAGAGGAGATAGCAAAACAGATCAATATGGCATTTGGCGAGGTAGGCAGTGGAACCACTGAGCTAAATCCCTGGCCCTCCAGATCAATATGGCATTTGGCAAGCTCATAGAAGATATAAGTAATACGATGTTGGGTCAAATAAACAACCAAACAAAAAAACCCACAGCGAGTCCAGAGAAGATACTAATAAAATACTAGAAGACTGAACAAAATGATGAAAAGCATGCATGACCGGCATTAAAAACAAACAAACAAAAAAAAAAACTCCATAAAAAAGTCTCTAAACAAAAATTCTGGAGATAAAAATTCTACCAAAATATGGACAGTAGTAATGACCAGTGTGACAACAGAGTGTCAGAACTAGAAGACAGGGCGGTTGTCAGTGACTAATTATTGAGTGATACCTTAAAAACAAGAGAACATAGAAAATGGGTCCAACATGGGACCAGGGATGTAGCTGGTTCTACTGCCTGCCTTGCAAGTTCAAGGTCCTGAGTTCAATCCCCAGTACCAAAAAAAAAAAAAGAAAAAAAAGGAAAAGAGAAAAATGGGTTCAACAACTCCTAGATGATGAAAAGAAAACTGAGCTAAGATTAACTGGAATTAATGAAAAATCGGAAGACACCACAAATGGCATAAACCACCTGTTTACAGAAATAATAGCAGAAAACTTTTCCAAAGAAGGAAAAAAAACCTAACCTATAGTTAAGTGAGGCATGTAGAACCCCACATCAAGAAAAGAATCTCTCCATGACACATGTAAGCAAGAATGCATGTGCATTCTTATTTCTCCTGTTTTCTCACACGAGAGTTGGATTATATAGTACTGTGCCTTATTTATTTCACTTAACAATATATTCTGAACCTCTCTCCATATCAATATGTAGGGAATCTTGTTTATTTCTTTACTTCAAAATCCCAGAAGTTCAACATAAGAACAGAATTTTAAAAGTGGCTATACAAAAGCCACAAATCACTTATAAAGAAAAACTCATTAGAATTTTAGCAGACTTCTCAACATGAACCTTAAAAGCCAAGAGAGCTTGGAGTGAAGTGTTTCAAGCCCAAAGTGAAAACAATCACCAACTTCTGATATATCCTACAGTACAGTATTCCAAAATTGATGGAAAAATAAGATACTTTCCTGATAAAGAGCATATACAAAAATTCATGACTACCAAACCAGCGTGCCAAAAATTTTCAAGGATACCCTAGAGGGAGACAATGAAACTGACAATAACAAAATGTCTAATAGAATGAATACAGCAGGTAATGTGAACTGTAATGTAGAAAGGAATGATGGGGAATCAACAACAGGAAAATAAAGCAATGACAGGAATAAGTTAATACCTATCAGTAATAACTCTTAATGTGAGTGGTCTTAATTCCCTAATCAAAAGGCAAGACTGGCAAAATTGATCAAGAAACAAATCCAATAGTATGCTACATAGTTTACAAGAAATACACTTAACCCAAAAAGAAACTCATAGACTAAAAGTCAAAGAATGAAAAACAATATTCTATGCAAAAAGAATCTGACAAAAAGCAAGGATATCTATCCTATTGTGATAGTTTACTGTGGTGTCAACTTATATAACAAACACCCAGCTGCTTGTTTTATCATAATTCTGGGTGTATCTAAATGATGGTCTTACTGAAGAAGGAAGAAGGGTGTGGGTGGGACCAACCAACTTTGCGGCCTGGATAGAATAAAAAGGTACAGAAGAAGAAAGTCAAGCTTCTGTTCCTTTGGAAGAGCGCCATTCTTTGCCATTGCCTTTGACCTCCAGACTCTTCAGTATTGCATGGTAGACTCTTCAGCCTTCCAGGCAGATCCTTCAGCTTCTTGATATGGACTCACACAGGACTCTGCAGTGAACCCCAGGCCTTTGACTTTTGATCAAATCCTTCAGATAGCCAGCGTGCAAATAGCCCTTTTGCATTCTTCTACACCTGACTCTGCGGGCAGCCACTGTAAGCCTTCCTGGTAAACATTATCTATCTATCTATCTATCTATCTATCTATCTATCTATCTATCTATCTATCTATCTGATATATCTATATATGTAGATATCTTATACATCTCTGATATATATCTATATATCTAGATCTATATCTACATCTAGATATATAGATATTTTATATTAAATCTGGTCCTGTAGTGAGTATTGATACACCTACATTCAGATAAGGTGAAGTTTAAGCCAAAACTGATCAAAAGAAGCAAAGAGAGTCATTACACATTGGTTAAGGGAAAAGTCCAACAGGAAGAGAAGACAATTATTAAAAAATATGCACCAAGTGATGGTGCACTCAACTTTATAAAAGAAGTACTACTGGACATAAAATAACAGATATGAGTAAACACATTTGTATTGGATGACTTCAATACCCCACTATCACAAATAAATTAACTCATCAAAAATTGAACAAAACAGTTGAACAAATGAACTTAAGAGATAGCTACAGTGTTTCACTCAACAACAGAATATACATTCTTTTCATCAGCACATGGACCTTTCTAAAGAAAAAGAAAAAGAAAAACCCCATATACTAGCCAATAAAAGAGGCAGAGATCAGAGTTCCATATAGAAAGGATTTGACTGTTCCCACCAGTAGCTGCCATTCACTTGCCAGATATGTAAATAAATCACTTTGGAAAGGGATCTTCCAGTCCCAGGCAAGCTTTCAGATCTTGACAGCAACCTCTGTGATACATGATAAAAGTGTCCACCTATGTCATGGGGATACACACACTCACACACACACACACACACACTCACATTATATTTAATATTATTATACATGAACTATAAATATATATATATATATATGCTATAGTTAATGTATAGAAGTAATGAAATACCCTTTTTTTGGTACTACGGATAGCATTTAGGACTTGGCGCTTGCAAGGCAGGTGGTGGCACCACTGAGCTAAATCCCCAGCCCGCATCCTTTATTTTTAATATTTATATTATAACTATTATAACATTAAAAAAGAAGACACTCTAAACGTAAATTGAAGGTTATTTGACCTCATTTTCATGACCTCATTTTGTGAAATGAATGCATCAATGTCTGGGTCAGTGAGAGCTGTTATAATTTTTAGTGAGTTCTCAAGGCGCTTGTCCGATACTGCAGATCTAATTTTACTATTTGTGTACTTCATTCTCGAAAACAGGAATATTATAACTTATAACATTAAAAAAGAAGACACTCGAAACGTAAATTGAAGGTTATTTGACCTCATTTTCATGACCTCATTTTGTGAAATGAATGCATCAATGTCTGGGTCAGTGAGAGCTGTTATAATTTTTAGTGAGTTCTCAAGGCGCTTGTCCGATACTGCAGATCTAATTTTACTATTTGTGTACTTCATTCTCGAAAACAGGATAGATGTTGGTGGGCTTCCATTTCTCTTCAAAGCAGAGGGTCTTTTCTTCCTAGAAAAAGACTACTCTCGTGTTTCTTTTTTGAATCATTTTATCTGTTTCCTTGAAAAGGAAAAATCTAATCTAGTGGTAAAGGCAGATCACTGAAATTTCCTCTTGCTCAGTTAATGTCTATTTTATATGACTTTTCTAGCGGCAATGTTACCACTTTTATTGTCTAGCCAAATGAGAATCAATGGATTTAAACAAGGGAAATTTCAAGTCGAGAAGGAGGGAAGGTATTGTAGAATGACAAGCAATATTTTCAAGATTCCTTGGAGTATGACCTAATTTTATCACAGAATACCCACTGAGACCAAAGTTATTCAGCAGAATAAATAGGCCGATTGTTCTCATGACTCCAGCACATATCACTAGCTCTAACAACGTTGCTTCTCATTTCTCAATATTTGGCTCCTGTTCTAGGCCACAGTTGTTGGCAACTTCCTGGCTCTCAGATTAGGAAGGAGCATTCCCAGGGTAAATCTATTGCCTTCTTTCCTTCTCATCCCCACCCAAGAGGAACACCCTTGTTTATGAATGGGATTTGTAGCTTCTAGGTGGCCCTGGATTCCTGTGGGTTTAGCTACACCCTGTATATCTGCATAGGAATGGCCAGTACATGCTTGTGTAGGAGAAGAGGGGAGAAGGTAGAAGTAAGTAGCACAGGGAGCTGTTGCAAGCCAGTCTGGAAAGAGGATTTAGGAGTTCCCTACAGTTGCTTACTTAGCAGCAAGCAAGCAGTGACCAGTTCTGCCTAGGAGTGGGGTCAGCCTTACTGCCTATGGCATGTACCATGTAGATACAGTGTACATTTTCACTCATCCCTCTGTAACTCCTTGTTGAGTGCTTACTTTGTGCCAGACACAGAATGGACAATCTAAATACATTATCTTGCAGCAGACACCCATGGCAGAGCCAGTGGGGTGTGTGTGTGTGTGTGTGTGTGTGTGTGTGTGCCCTCTGAATAGTCAGGTTATGTAGCATTTGAACTGAGACCTAAATAATAAGGTTTAGTCAGGCAGAGATCTAGGGACAAAGCATTCTATGCTAAAGAGAAAAGTACAAAGGCCCTAATTAACTTGTGTGTTTAGGAATAGAGAGAAAGCATTTGAGAGTGGAATAGAGAGGAGGCAGTGTACTGTAGAATAGAAAAAAGGAAAGAAAGTGGAAAGAAGAGGTTTGTAAGACCTCTTTGGATAGTCAAGAGTTTAGATTTTATTCTAAGTGAAATAGGATGACAATGGAAAATTTTAAGTAGATACATGATATATTCTGCCTCCATTTCTATGGACCATTCTGGCAATCATGTGGAAAATAAATAGTCTGGAGGGTTAGCGCCAATGCCAAGTGCAAGGTATTCTTTTCTAGTGAGCTGAGTGGTAGAGTTGGTGGAGAGATATTTTGAAATAGTGAGACAAATGGAAGAGGGATAATATTTCTTAAAATAATATCAAGGAGCATCTGTGTTTTGCACTTCAGAAAGTATGACATTCTACCTGAGCAACATCTCCTGGAAAGGAGTCAGGATATGTCACAGAAGAATCACAAAGAGCTAAAAACAAAAAATACACAATTTTCACTGGTAGCTGTTATGTTAGCTGTGAGCTTTTTTTGTTTGTTTGTTTTCATTTTTTGGTACCAGGGATAAAACTTGGGTCCATGTGCTTGCAAGGTAGGCTGCTAAAAATCCCTGGCCTACCTGTGGGCTTTTCATGTATGGCCTTTGTTATGTTGGGGTAGTTTCCTTCAAATCTTAGTTTATTAAGTATTTTTTTTTCTCATTGAGTTTATTGATACTTTTTAAGTATACAGAACAGTTACATTCATCATTGGGATTTTGTACCCTTACATGACAGGTCTTGGTTCTCATTTTTTCGCCATACCCCTGCCCACCCTCCCCTATTTACAAATTTTTTCCATTTTCTCATATTTTTTCCCTTATTACCTTTCCTCTACCCTTCCCACTTCCCCTACACCTTTAGCCCTTTTCTTCCTATTTCACTTTGTCAATTATACCACTTGGATCTTATTTACACTTTTAGTTTTTCACATCAATGAAATTATTTGGTATTTACACATGTGTGAGTTATTTATTTCACTTGAGTATGACTTCAATATGCATCCATTTTCCTATGAATGACTCTAATTTCTCATTCTTTATGGCTGAGTAGTATCCCATTTTATAGAAAAATCACATTTTCTTTATCCAGTTTTATTATTTTTTAAGTCATGAAGTGGTTTTGAATTTTGTCACATGCCTTTTTCTGTGTCTATTGAGATGACTGTGTTATTTTTCTCCTTTATTTAGTCATGTTGGGTATTTCATTACTTGATTTTTGTATGTTGAACCATCCTTACATTCCAGTAATAATAAATTCCACTTGGTGAGAGTCTATAAGTGAATTAATTTTAAAACAACAAGAAACAGAGTCTTTTATGCCCCTGTCAATTAGCACTTTGGATACTTGAGAAGGTAAAAAATAATTTTAGAGCATAGATAAGCTATAATTCTTCAAATACGAATCATGTTTTGAGCAAACTCACTTCACCATACTATTTCAATACATGTGTGTGGAGGACAGGTGGCCTATTCTTTCCATAAGTGCGGGATCTGGAGTCACACTGCCTAGTTCATATCATGTTTCTGCCATTTACTAGTTGGGCAACTCTGGGTAAATTTTAACTTATTTATGCTCAGTTTCCTTAGCTGTAATATAGGTAATTTAGAGTTATTGTATGGACTAAAGAGACAGCATTTACAAACCACTTAGATCTTAGAATAGTGCCTGGTGTATGCTAAATGCTCTTTGAATAAAACTACCATTATGCAATTGCACTTTGATTAACGAAAGATGTGAGTCTTTTGCCAAATCCAAGCAAAATCAAATTGTCAACGAAACTCTTTAGTGACAAGGAAAACATTTAAAGTTAAAAAACTATACACAGAGGCTTTTATTCCAGATGAAAGTTTGCCAGCTTTTTTTGTGTGTGTCATCTTATTTACACCTGAAAAGAAACCAAGATGACTATCCTCGAATGCTCCCTCAGGTAACAAGAAGTAATCTTCCAATCTGCAGAGACTGCACATAATTGTAGGGGCCTGACCTTGAAACTTCTTACCGCTTGCTTTATGTCTGCAGTGAACTGCTACATCTGTCTATCCCCACTCGGACAAACCTGGTGTTACTACAAATCATACTTGCCTGTAGAGAATTCATTCTTTTTTAAAGCTAGAAGTCTGATCATTTTTATTAGTACATGCTTGAGGTACATAGCAATTTCATTTATCATGAGGAGCTGGTACATGGGTACAATACATGTTTTTATTGGTGAATGTTCACATTCATCTTGGGAAAGTTTATATTCATCTTGCAGAGTGGGTACATGCATATAATACAGTTTGTTTTATTTTTTTAAATCCCCTTCCCCTTTTCCCTCCCTCTGCCTGTAAATCCCTTTCCCCATTTTCTTGTTGTTACTATTATTCTTAGCTCATGCTTATGACATATAATGCTTACATTCATTGAAGTTATTAGTTTCCTCTACATGCCATGTGTTAATTCTACTTACTTTTCCCTTCTTCTCCCCTCTTTCCTTTCCCACAGTCTCCTGGACCCCTTCCCATTTGCAAGAGATCTATCCCCTTGTTTCCTTCTATCTATCCTTTATTATGCTCTTCATTTGTATTTTTACCTTACTCAAATGAGAGATGCCACATGATATTTAAGCTCATGTATCTAGTTTATTTCTCTCAACATTATATTTCCCAGGTGCTTCTATTTTCCTATAAATATCTCAAATTTACCCTTCTTCATAGCTGAGTAGTATTCTATTACACATAAATACCACACTTTTTTAATCCACTCATTGGTTGATGTGTATACAGGCTGCTTCCAGGATTTAGCTATTATGAATTGTGCTGCTATAAATATTAGTGTGCATGTATCACTGTAGTGTGATGTCTAGCTCTTTGGGGAAGATATCTGCGAAGGGAATAGCTGGGTAACATGCAATTTCTAATTTTAGTTCTTTGAGAAATTTCCATAATGGTTGTACTAGTTTACATTCTGACCAACAGTGTAAGAGTGGTCCTTTTTACTGCCACTATGCCAGCATTTTTCTTTATCCCCTACTCCTACCCCTGCTTCTCCTACCTATTCTTTGTCACCTTTCCACTCGCAAAAGCTCTATTTTCATCATTTTTCCTTTCCATTCTTTTTTTGTCCCCTTCCTCTTCCCTTCCTCCCCTCATCCTCCATCTCTTATTCCCCCATCCATTTGAAAAAGACCTCTCTACTTTCTATTTATCTGTCTTCTATTTATTCTCATATAAGAAAAACCATGTGATATAAAGAAAGGTAAACTCGAAGCATTTGTAGACCAATGGATACAACTTGAGAACATGATGTTAAATGAAAATAAGTCAGAACATTGATTCTTCAAGGTGAGAGTCTATGCCTAAACTTCTCTAATAGCCTTGTACCTTCCCACAAAAGGCCTCAATCTCAGAAAATATGTCCTGGATTAAATTATCCATTTCCATTGTATGGCCCTTTACTCTTTGTGATAGAATATTAAAATAGAAGCCATGGATGTAAGAATGGAATCCTAGATTTAAATTCTTGCTACTAAGTAGACAAGCACATTTGAACCAACTTTAAGCTTCTCACTTATAGGACCAAATGTTTGCCTCAAAGATACTATGAGTTCTTATTACCTATTTCAGCTCACTGCTACATGGTTTCATCTATTATTAATATCATGCATTAGTATGGTACATTTGTTATAATGAGTGTTATGGTTTATATTTAGATGTCCCGTAAAAGCCTCAGGTGCTCATAGGCAAGGATTTTGGTAAGTGACTAGATTATGGGAGTTCATAGCCAACTTGCAGTTAGGAGGGTCAGGCTGGAAGAGGTGGTTGAGAGGGATTTTATCTCCCTTTCTGGCTCCCCTCTTGATTCCTCTGCTCCCTGTTTGCCATGACACAACCAATTCTCCTCTGCCATGCCCCTTTGCCATGCCCCTTTGCCATGCTGTGCAACCTTGGAGCCAGCCAACAATGCACTGAAATGTGAGCCAAACCTTTCTTCCCTGAAGTTGAATGTGTCGGGTATGTTGTCCACCAGAGAGGAAAGTAACTAAGACAAAATATTTATGTATTTGTTTTAACTAAAAACTATAGTTTTTCACATCTCAGCTGTTACCTACTATCCTTTTCATGTCCTAGAATCCTATCTAAGGTGCCATGTTCTCCTTAGCTGCCATGACTCTTTGGCTCCTCTTCTCAGGTTTTCCTTGCTTTGATGATTTGACAGTTCTGAGCAGTACTGCTCAGATGTATTGTAGGATGTCCCTCAACTGGCATTTGCCTCATGTTTTTCTCACTCAGGATATAAGTTCTAGGGAGGAAAACCATGGAGGCCAGGTATCATTATTACCACATAATATCAAAGATACGTTCTAACACACTACTTACCACTGTTGACACTGACCTTCCTTACCTACTGAAGTAGTGTTTGTCAAGTTCCTCCAACATAAATTCACCATTGCCACCCCACTTCTATACTATTTGGAAGAAGTCACCAAGTTGGATGTGGTGGCACATGCCTATAATCCCAGCACCTGGGAGGCTGAGGCAGGAGCACCACTGTGAGTTTGAGACCAGCCTGGGCTACACAGTGAGTTCCAGGTCAGTCTCAACTACATAGTGAGACCCTGTCTCAAAAA
The DNA here is from genome assembly GCF_012274545.1 of Fukomys damarensis. NCBI lineage: Eukaryota > Metazoa > Chordata > Mammalia > Rodentia > Bathyergidae > Fukomys > Fukomys damarensis. The sequence continues at coordinate 16,123,669 of NW_022900928.1, forward strand.
ACCAAAAAAAAAAAAAAAAAAAAAAAAAAAAAAAAAAAAAAAAAAAAAAAAAAAAAAAAGCAATAACAACCCACATTTATGTATTTGGGGAGTTACGCTCTTCACCCTAAACATTTTCACAGTTTTCAATATCTCTCTAGCAAAAAGATTATACACATTGAAAGAGAGCTATTGCTTAAAGAAATTTGTTGAGGTTGTTAAATAATTAATGAAAATCTATCTCTTTAAGTGTCAAGGCTATTCTTAAAAGGAATATTACCTAAGAACAGGAAAACCATTCCAATTCGACATGGACAATTATTATAACACTTGCTATGACTGTCTTTTCAATGGTTTTCATCCCTTGAAGAACTGGATTCTTACATGAATATTCCTAAACGCTGACCCAACATAGTAACAAGTGAAATCAACATGTATAATAACTGAATAACAGGAGAATCAAGATTGATTCTAGGCCTGGCATTCAGCTCACTGGTAGCACATGTGCCGTGTGTGAAGGCCTAAGTTCGATCTCCAGGACATAATAAAATAAAGAAATAACATGATGGCAGTGTTATTTTTTCATCAGTGAATAACAATTGTTTTATTCACTAAAAGTCATTTTATTCACTAAAAGCCATCAATCAAGAGATGACATGAAATTCTGAAGAATGAAAAAGCAGATTATGGTATTATGTGTTTCAAGAAATCACTTTCAGAGTGGTTCTTGGAGTTGTTATTTTACTCCAACACCTAGTCAAGAGCTCTGTGCATAATGACAATGTTGTCTGGGATATAGCTCAGTGGTTCTGCCCCTGCCTCATAATGACAATGTTGAGCACGTTTCTTTATTAGTGATTGTTTCAGGCACAAGAGCAAAATAAGTTAAATATGATCACTATAGAAGCTATGTTATGATACAAGTAGAACACAGACTATAACTACAATAAATCTTCTGAACCAAAGCTGCAAAATAGGAGCTGTTAAGAAAAGCCATATCATCAGGAAAATATAAATAAAGAAGCATGTAATTTAATACTTATAACTTGTTTCAGATAAACACCAAAGTGTTAGTATAAACACATCCCATTTTTATTTCAGTGTACATATGCATGGGTAATTAGAAACAATTCAAATGTAACTGAGTGTTCTGCACTTTTATTTACTAAATAAATCTGGCAAACCTAGTAATGCCAGGACCTGCAATCAGATCTTCCAATTCCAAATCTAGTTCTCTTTCCATCCTATCCACCCTGTTAGCTAATTTCGTAAAATAACCAGCCACAAGAAAATGTTCAGAATGAAGTTTCAGAGCGACTTTTACATATTTCATTGGTGGTGTAGGAATTTGGAGAATGTCCCTGGAGGGAAGTTATAAACTCTGATTTTCACACCTCTTTTTGCACTCTTTAGTGCATTCTTCTGGACTGTTTTGTGAGTGATGCCATGAATCTTTTCCTTCTGAAAGGAAATTAGTCTTTAGAATACTTGCATAACATTGTCTGAAATGCCATACGATTAGCAAGGGGAACACAGAAAACTACACACAGATATGACCAATTTATTTCACTAGTGTGAAACAACATCGCCTTAATTGGATTTATGACAAAATCATTACCATTATTCTCATGCTAATGCACTGGACAAAGTCCTTTCCATGCATTCTTCTACGTGACTCTCACAATAAGACTACGAGGTAGTTTATATTTACTTTTTTATGGAAATTCAAGTTCTTCTGTGTGAAACAACTTATCCATTATCATGCAGCTAATAAGTGCCAGAGCTATGAGCTTTATCCACATCTTCTTTACCCAGGTCCTAAGCATTTCTATTGCACAATGTTACAGGGTGGACACGAGAAGAGCAGCCTCTAGAGCTTCCTGTCTACTGGTTAACTTGAGTAGGAACCCCTTTCCAATCACACTTACCATGTATCATTTCCAACAATGCAAAACTCTTTTCAGTCTTAGTGTAAGTTTTATAACTCTTTGTGCAATTAGCAGATTCAGAATAGATTTTATGAACAGCTTAACTGCCAGCTACTTCAGAATTTGTTGCCTTTCAGGGAGCGGGGTTGGCAAATGTCTGAGGAAGACAGCAGATCGGGCCAAGTTGCTCAGTGCCCTCCATGTTTATTATCTGGGACCTTTGGGGTGAGGTGAAGCCAGGTGAGGGGATGAGCAAGAGATACTTTCCTTTCAGATCTAGATTCAACATTCATTTTTTTGAATGACAGTTATATAGAAAGTACTTTCACATATGATAGCCTGTACTCAAAAGCTTCTAACTCAAAGTGGGGAGGAAAGGTAGTATTCTACTGTGAGATGTAAAATTTAAAACTCTGAAAGGTAAGGATGTCATACATTTTAAAGTCACAGGTAAATAAAATCCAGGAAGAACCTACCCATAAGGAAATTGTTACTGTTTCTTCCCTGGTTGATTATAACTGCTCAACTAATCTGTGCTGAATTGAAACCCAAATTTCAACTACAATTTTGGCATTCCTGAGCCAGCAGTCTGGCTCATTTGCCTTGGAGCTTCACTCACGGGAATCAAATATCCACTGCCTTGCTGTTTCCCCACACTGTTTCACATACATAAAGGAAAGAATCAGACTATTGACTGTATTTGACCCTAGGAAGGGAATATGAAAGACAGTTTGTTACATAAATCACACCATTGATAAAGGTGCATCATGATATTCTGCTGGGGATAGAGAGCATGACACAAAGCTGTCCATGAAAACCAGAGAAAGGGCCACATTAGATGAGGAGACCATATTATCTGGACTCCACGCTGGAATATTCCACCTGCAAAATATAAATATATTTACAGGGTAATAAAAGAATATTTAGAATCGAGAGGACTGATATCAGTGATCTGTTCAGCTTATTGGAAAGGACCCTGAAAATCTGAGATTTTACTTCTCAGTTAAGTTGCTAGACTATCTGTTTTCTTTGTGGTCAAAATACAAACAAAAGAAGACTGAATTAAGCCTACTTCCCTCCATTTCTTTAAGAAATAGTGTGGTAGATTAGATCTGAAAGAACTTTTGAATGAGGAAGACTCAAGGACTTGCTGTTCTTTCCCTGGGTCCCAGAGAACATTGTTGAAATACATGCAAACTAGAAATCTTTTCCTTTATATGAAGAACTAAAGGCTGGAAGGCGACAGTGTATAACACATGGTCCTTTATCTTTCCTAAATGCAAAGATGACATCAGGTTGTCTGACCTTGGCTTTGGAAAGCTTTAGAATGGTAAGAAAGGCTGAGCTTTTAACATTGAAAAGCTGGGCTCAGCTCTTTTCTGTCAACAGTGACATCAGCTTCTGTGCCCACATAGAACTCAGCCTTCTCATACCTAAGTGACTTCCTTCTATCTAATTAATGCCCGCAGTCCCCCAGCCTGATGGTTCAGATAAACTGTGTGTCAAATCTTGGCATCTTTATCACTTCTTTGTGAGAAGGTCAAGAAATCCTTTGAAAAATCTGAAGGACATAGAAATATTACTACTGCATACATGATTAGAGTTTAAAGAGGACTCAAGACAAAAATCCCCTAATGTGCATCCACTAATGTGTTATTATACCCAACTGACTTCCTTAGGGCCATCCATATCCTCAGGTGTTCCACTACTCTCTTCTTGCACAGATCACTGTGCGGACTTAGTGGACTCCAGGCCTTTACTCATGCTGTTCTCTCTGTCCTTCCTCACTTTCTCTGGTGGAAAACTTATAATCAACTGCAGCTTCTCAGTAAACCAGTTTCCAATTCCAGGAAGGTTTTGCCACTCCCTTCTCCGTGCTTTTATAGGCCTTGATTCCTATCTCTACTAGAACCCCTGTCGCATATGTTGCAATTATGTGTGAGACTTAAGGGCAGAGGTCCTTTCTCAATCATCTAGTGATTAACAACAGCTTCTGGTAGATAAAAGGCATTTTTGAATGGATGAATTAATGAATGATCATTGTCTACAGTGATCATTGCCTACATTTATTTTTCTGTAAAAATAGTTTAGCAATATTGTTGCTTTAGTATGAGAATTAGTTTAATAAATAGGAGGGAGAAAGTAAAAGCAATAATTGCAACAATTCAAACTTACCCAAAGAAGTGAAGGAAAAAATCTCTAAACCAGAATGTTAGTTTACAATAACTTTAAAAAAATGTGTTTATGAAACCATTTGCAAGAGTATTCCAGAAAAATGATTCACAGACACCATGTGGACATGCATCAGAAGAGGGCTTTAAAAAGATCAAAACAGGCTCAAGGTGTAGTAGTAGAGCGCTTCCATGTACAAGGCCCTGGATTTGATCTCCAGGGCCACAAAAAGGCAAAAATTCAAAACAATAGATTTTTATAGTTGAAAGAGACCTGTTGGTTATCCAGTTTAATCTACTACCATGTATAAATTTCTATAATATACCTGATACATGCTTGAATACTTCTAGTGTTGGGGAGCTCATTGCTTAAGGTACTTGATACCTTTCACAGTCAGAATATCCAAATTGAGCCTAAATAGGCCTCCTTATAATCTTAACCATTAAGCCTAGCCCTTTCTTGTTAAATCACAGAGAATACTTCATCTTTATAATAGTCCAATAAATAATGAAATACAGATTTAGTCATTTCAAGACTTTCTTCAGAATTTTCCAGCTTTATTCAACTGCTTCTCATATGTGATGGTTTTCAACATTTTACCAGACTAATTTATATCCTCAAAATGTTCTAGCTTCTTTTTAATGCTTCTAGAGTGGAGCCTGGAGTAGACTTCAAATGAGATCTACTCAAGTGGAGAACAGGGCTAACACATATCTCTCTCATTCTGGACTACTTAAACTTGTATTGACACTTACCAGAGGTAGGGTCTACCTTGGTAATGGTTAGCAGAAAGGGGGTGACACGAAGCCTAAGTGGGACCAGAGCTATAAGAACTGACTTAATCCTGGGAATGGCACTTTGGTTGGGAGACAAACTACATACATCCTTGCCCTATCAAGGATATTCAAGGAATTTTGTTGCTAGGTGGGAAGCAGGCTATAGCAATATTTTAAATTGAAAAAGTGGCTGCAGGTTTTGGAACCAGTGCTCAATCATGAGTTGCAGAAGATGAGAATCAGGACCTAACTCTTGGGTAATGAGGTTGCAAAGCAGTATGCAAAGTCAAGTCAAGAAGATTGAGGTTTGTGGGAAAAAATTTTTACCAGCTGTTCCTCAGACAAAGGACTATTATCAAGAATATATAAAGAACTCAAAACAATCAGCCCCCCAAATATAAAGACACGATTCAAAAATGGGCATCTGAAATGAACAGACATTTCTCAGACAAAGAAGTAAAAGCAGCAAGTAAATATATGAAAAAATGTTCCACATCACTGATCATTCGAGAGATGAAGATGAAAACAACACAGATTCCACCTCACCCCACAAAGAATGGCTGCTATCAAGAAATCACACAATAACAAATGTTGGCGGGGTTGTGGGGAGAAAGGAACCCTTCTCCATTGTTGGTGGGAGTGCAGACTGGTGCAACCACTGTGGAAATCAATATGGAGATACCTCAGAGAGCTTGGACTGTAAGTTCCATTTGACCCAGCCATCCCTCTGCTGGGTATCTTTCCAAAAGAACTAAAAGAATCATATCACAGAGAAGTATGCGCACCCATGTTTATAGCGGCACACTTTGTAATAGCTAAATCTTGGACACAGCCCATTTGCCCATCCGTTGGAAACTGGATAAAGAAGATGTGGTTTTTCTATAAAATGGAATATTACTCAGCCATAAATAATGAGAAAATAGATTCATTCATAGGAAAATGGATACATATTGAAGATATACTTCTAAGTGAAATAAATAAGTCACACATGTGTAAATACCAAATAGTTTCTCTGGTGTGAATCATCTGCAATAATACAGAAGATCCTAATAAGATTACTGACATTTAGAAATGGGAAGAAAGGAGCTAAAGGTGTAGGGAAGGTGGGATGGGTAGCGGAAGGGTAATAAGGGAAAAGAAAAAAATGTGAGATAATGAAAAGATGGAAATAAAGTGTTTGTAGATGGGGAGGGTAGGAGGGGGTGAAGGGAGGGCAGGGACAAGGGGAAAAAATGAGAACCAAGACTTGTCATGTAGAGGTACAAGATCCCAACAATGAATGTAACTGTACTGTATCCCTAAAATGTACCAATAAACTCAATTAAAGCTGAGAAAAAAAAAAAGAAGATTGAGGTTCAAAGAAGGGTCATATTTTAACGGGGAAACAAGGGTAGTAAGAATCAAAGTGGTTCTGGGGTCATAGAGATATCTGTTGGATTCTGTCATCTCCGCCTTCCAATCCTAAATTAATTCAAGTGAAAATGGGGACAATCAATTGGGTGCGATGATACACAACTGTAATCCCAGTACTAAGGAGGCTGAGGCAGGAAGAACATGAGTTCAAGGCAAACCTGGGCTATATTGCAATAATTTGTTTCAAGAAAAAAAAATGAAGATAATAGTACATACTTTAAAGGACTCCTATAAAGAATTAGTGGGTTAATGGCCCGGGGATTTAGCTCAGTGGCACCATGCCTGCCTCGTGAGCACAGGGTCTTGGGTTCAATCGCCAGTACCAAAAAAAAAAAAAAAAAAAAAAAAAAAAAAAAATTAGTGGAGTGTTGTATGTAATGTACTAAATATACATAATGCTTAGTAAATGTTACTACCCATAAAATGCATGAAAATGAAAATGAAATAAATTTTAAATAATTTTACTTTTGAAGCTTTCAAAATTATGTACTAAAAGCATTTTTAAACATTTTTAAGACAACAAAATACTCATTTAAAAAAATTAAAAGTGATATGGATTGGTTGAAAATGGCTTGCAAAATAAACATAGCATATATGACTCATTATCATATCAGTGGTACTAATAATGTGGTTATAACAAATTCCCTTTATTTCACATTTTATTTTTATATAAAATAATAACTTCATTTTGTATCTTTGGAATCAGAAGTTTTAATGTACACTCAAATATAAGAAAATCAGAATTTTTCTCATTGGTACAACTCAATATTTTTAGAATTCTTTAGTAACTCTGTTATCCCACACCTCAATGTTTTGGTTCTATTATCCATTTATCAAAATCTCAAGAGGAATGGGCACCACCCAATGGGGGTGTGTGGCTTTGGCCCCTACAGTTGAGATCCAGAGATTGGGAGTAACATTATCTGCAACAATAAAAAAGCTTCTTGCCAAGCGACAGACCTATATATAAAAGTCACACCTGGAGGGACAGCAGAGCAACTCTTCAGTTCTCTCAAGTAGACTTAACTGTAACACAGCGTCGGCTGCCAGTTCATCTGAAGGAGGATCTTGTCTGAAGTCACTGGATGGTAATTCATCTTTAAAGTTTTCCTTTAAATCTCATGAGCTTTTTGGGGCATAACCAAGCAAGTATTTAATGTATCATTTCCTGCATATATCATACTGTTTATCCATTGTAAATTGTTAAGAGGGTTGAATTAAATTAAACATAAAACAAAGGACAAGTTTATGCCAAGAAAAGACTCATTTTGTGATTGAAACCTTTTCAGATACTTGGACTTTTAAAAAGCACATCTGAAATTACAGGAGAATGATGAACATTTGGTATGATATGTTTTAGTAGTCTCCTTGTCTAAATTTTGAAGTAAAATAGGGTGGTGGTAAATGAATAGTTTTGATTCAAATAATATAAATTTGTTAAATAAATTTCAATTTTTCCTACAGAGTATCCTTACCTAGATGCTTATTTTATGGCTCATAGAGAGCTCAATTTATCTACCGAAATTGGAAAGCTCCCACTGATTGCTGAATATGTATTGCCTGTACATAAAGGACAACTTTTTTCAGTTTTCTTTTCTGAAAATTGTGCATAAGCACTAAAGATGGTAAAATAACAATTATTAGCTCTTTTCTCATAGACATCCTATAAAAAGTCTATGCCCCTCTTAAGAACAAGGAAATGAAGTAGAGATGTGTCAGGTGAAGAGATAAAGCTAGGATTAGACACAAGCACTCCTGTCTTTCAGTGGTTCTTTCTATTATAACCCAAAAAGGAAAAATTTTTAGTTGTTCTTTATCTTTATATTACACAGTGGAAAAAATGCAGCAGATTATAATATTTCTTAGGCTACTTCTCATTGATGAGATTTCCCTTATAGGAGAAGATAGCTATGGTGTCTGTCAAAGATACAACATAAAGCAATCAGAAAAAGTGCTTCTCTCATTAGAGCCTTTGCAATTACTGAAATGCAGACTAAGGGAAAATATTCTATATTGATACAAAAGGGATTATGAGCAAAAGAAGAAAGAGCTAAAACTTATACAAATACATAATTGTTAACACAATAAATTGAACAAATAAGATGCAGACATGTGTTTTAAGAGCCAAAGATCAAAATGTATATCACAAATAATTAGATGCTTTTAAAATGCTTTGGGGGCTGGGGATTTAGCTCAGTGGTCGTGCCGCCTGCCTCACAAGCATAAGGTCCCGAGTTCAATCCCTGGTACCAAAAAAAAAGGTAAAATGTTTTGGTAAATATTTTTAATGATAGGAGAAGTATGAATTCAGTAAAACCTCAAAATCAGACTATATCTAGACTATAAGCAGTCATGACAATTTATTTAGAGTAAGACTAGTCAATTTTAAGCCTCTTACAAGCATTTATGAATAACCAGCAAAAAACATGGAAGAAAATTCTCAAAAGAAAGTTTTTTCATTCATCATGTGACTTAACTTTTATGAATTCAGTCTTGCACAAGGCATATCAAAAAGATACCTAAGGGGCCAGGGATTTAGCTCAGCAGTTCAGTGGCCTGCCTTGCAAGCACAAGGACCCGAGTTCAATCCCGGTACAGAAAAAAAAAAAAAGATAGCTAAGAAAATAAAAGTCACTGTTAGGTGGGCACGTTTCTAATACCTGTCTGTGACCTGGGAGCCTGAAGAAGGAAGATCACAAGTTGAGCACAGTCTGTGTAAGTTAGAGACCCAGCGAGATCTTGTTTCAAAAATAATTTTTTTTAAACCTGGGGAGAATAGCTCAGTGTGTCAGTGTGAAGGCCCTGGGTTAAATCTCCAGTACTGAAAAACAAAGCTACCTTTCTAAATTCTCTAAATACATGTATGTATAATGTTACTAATGTTTCCATAATATGAAGAGGCCGATTTTGAAAGCCTCTCATGAAACCAACCCAATTAGTTCCTGTCACATTTTGCTATTGGCTATAAAGTTATAAATGAAAGTTACTATAAATGCATTTATACAATTTGGAACACTGAAGTTTTCTTTTCTTTTTAGTGAAGATGATGTCTGCAAAAGACATGGCTAAAGTCGTGATTGTCATGCTTGCGATTTGTTTTCTTACAAAAACGGATGGGAAACCTATTAAGTAAGTACTGGAGCCTCTTCTGGGTAGTGAAGAAAGGCGTGGGATTGGCTTTTGAGGTTGGCTTTCCATTTGGGTGGTGGGAAGCTAATGGAGCGGCCCTCTGCTTTTGTTCCTCCTAGGAAGAGATCTGTGAGCGAGATACAGCTCATGCACAACATGAGCAAACATCTGGCCACCAAGGCGAGGGTGGAGTGGCTGCTTAAGAAGCTACAAGAAGCACACAATTTCATTAGCCTCGGAAGCTCACTCACCAATAAAGAAGATGGCTCTCAGAGGCCCTTCAAGAAGGAGGACAATGTCCTTGTTGACAACTATCAAAAAAGTCTTGGAGAAGCAGACAAAGCTGATGTGGATGTATTAATTAAAGCTAAATCCCAGTGAATAAAGATGTGACCAGGGCACTGCTTAGATAGTGTAGGGTAACAGTACTACAGGCTGCTTACTTTTCTAAACTCTAAGACTATCAAGTGCCAATATTTCTAATCTTACCACACTTTGCATGTAATTCATTGCTAGACATAATGGCTGCAATTTTAATTGATTATTTTATTCTACTTTTATTCATCTAAGAGATCTTTAACCGACTTTAAATGTCTATTCTTTTTAAAGTATGTCATTGCAAGCTTATAAAAGAATTATACTTTTTCACCTCTCTCATAATGCAAAATAAAAATTTAATGATCAATCTAATTAAATGAAGTGTTTCTTACTTTTTAAAAGTTTATCTCTTGGTTATGAACACTCAAGTGTTTATATGGACATGAATAGGTAGGATAACAAAATTTTTTTCTAATCCTGTGTTTCACAGTTTGATATGTGGAATATAATTTCTAATACCAAAGTACTGTTCCCAACTCCTCATTAGCTAGATACTATTGTCCTGTTCTTTTCCGAAAAGACAACAAATGTTTGGGGAAAAGGGAAGAAAGTGGTCTAAAACTTGACTGTAGAAACATTTGGGTCTACGTTAAGCCACAGATAACGTCCAGACTCTGAACTACAAATTGCCAGGGTTGGGAGCCAAGTGTGGTGGCACATACCTGGGAGGCTGAGGGAGGAAGATTGAAAGTTCAAGCCAGCCCAGGCCAATTAGCAAAACCGTATCTCAAGATAAAAAAAAAAATAAAAATAAAAAGGAAGTGGGATGTAGCTTAGTATGAAGGCCCTGAGTTCAGTCCCCCATACCACAAAAAAATTACAAGGATTACAGCTATAGTATTTATTCATTGTTGACAAATACTATTTAGTGTCCAACACTTGTGATGTACTTGCTTGTGTAGTAACATTTTCCTGTCTTAATGGAGCCTGTAATTTAGGCATTAGTTCATCATTAGCTTTGATGAATGCTATATAGGAAAAATACATCATGCTGTAGAAGTGCAAAATACAGAGCCCTCCTTTATTTAGGTCAGTGTTATCTGATCACAGAACTTTCTGTGATGACAAAGGAGTCTATATTCTATGCTGTCCTCTATAGTAGTCACACAGGCATCTATATAAAATGTGGCCAGTGGGATTGACAATTAATTTTGTGTTTTCATTTAATAAAAATTTAAGCAACTACAAGTGACTACTGGCCATTATATTGAAGAGTGCAAATCACTGTCAAGATGATCTTCCTGAGTCAAAAAGAGTTAAAGGGATGAAAAGGAGTAGGCAAGACTGCCAGGAAGGTCAGTACAACATCTTCAAAGGGCCTGAGTTGGGAAGGAGTGTGGCTGAAATGTTACCAGCTGGCATCACATAAATGAATAAGATCCCATGCCTGGCTTCAAAGAGTGCATGCACCAGTGAGGAAGACAGAGAGATAAGCAAGGAATTCCACTACAAATGACAACTCTGGTGAGTTACACAGAGGAAGGAATGGATCTGCCTGATTGAGAGGGCCTTTGATGGTAAATTAACTCGGCAAATATAGAAGAGATGACTGAACAAAGTTCTGCCCTCCTGGTAAAAATCCATCAGACTTTGGTTGCAATTCAGAGACCTGAATCTAGTTGAAACAGAAAGGGATATGTTACATAATCACTGAGAATGTTGAAGAAAACAGACTCCGGGTGGCAGCTTGAGGAAAGGCCCTCAGTGCCACTGAGGAACCTGTTCTCTCTTCTTTTATCAGGAGCTGCCTGAACATCATTAGCCCAAGACCAGTCTAATCAGGAGGCATCTGCTTATTGTTGCTACCCTAGAAACACACCAGCCTTGCTGCCACCTACCCTAGCACAGAAAGATGTCCTGCATTCAGCCTCCAGTCACTGTCTCGTGGTTATCTTTGCTGATACCAGCATGGTGATATCCAACTTCTCCACAATGGTGCTGCTGGAAGCAAAGGAGTAGTGGCAGAAGAGCATGACTTCTACCCTCCCAGGAGTGCAGAGGATTGGCTGAGCTGAAATCTCTTCAGAACTTCAGCTGCAGAGGTGTCTGGAAATGTTGTTACTAGCTCTTCATCCTATGTTAGACAGGAGGGTGCGCTGGAGGGTGACATGCACATATCACTGCAATTTCCTGGTAGCAAGGATGCCATGGTGTGTTCTGGCCCATATCCTTTTTGGGGCCATGTCAAAATTTCTTTGGAATGCTTATCCATGGGTGGAATCCTTAGACACGAGCCAGTTTCAAAAGATTGCCTGTGGAGCCAAAGAGGAGGCTATGCTCATACCAGAAAAGCAAATTATTCCTGTCCCTTATTTCTACCTCCAGTTTGAAATTATATGTCTTTATAAAAAGTGTCACCATATTGGTGTCAAGTAGTAGTTCATGGTTTAAATTTGCATATTTCTGAAGACTGGGCTTGAATTTTGCCTTACATATTAGCCATATGGTTGTTTTATCTCTGAACTAATTATTTTTATCCTTGGTCTATTTTTGCACTAATTTTCAGGCCTTGTTGACTTTGAGCTTTTTATGCATTCATTGCATTAATAAATCCCTTCTTGGTTACAAGTGCCACAAATATTTTTTATACTAGTATCTCAGAAAGTTTTAACTGTTTTAGTGATTGATTAAACTTTTTTTCCTTTGAGACAGTCTCATTTTGTTGCCTGTGCTGGCTGCAAATTTCCAGGCTTAAGTGATCCTCTTGCTTCAACTTTTGAAGTGCTGGTACTAGAGGCACACACCATCTGTGCCTAGCTCCTGCACCTAATTTTGATGTACCCAAATAATCACATTTATTGACTGTCCTTTGGTTTTTTCCTAATCCTGGTCACAGAATTATCTCTTATATCTGCTGCATGCTTAATTTCTTACTTTCAGGTATTGATATTCTCTCTTTTTCTGTCTCTGTTTTACTCACTATGTAGTTCTGATTTGCCTTGAATTCACTACATAGTCCAGGCTGGCCTCAAACTCTCAGCAATCCTCTTGCCTCAGCCTCCTGAGGGCTGGGATTACAGGTGTGCATCACCACACCTGGCCTCGGGTATTGATTCTTGAGCAGTGTGATCTTATATTTGACAAAATGTTATTGTCAGATTTTATATTTATTTTTCAAGGACTGTACTCAAGTACAGTCTGCCCACTGGAGCCCAGGAGGTCCTGGGAAGTACATGTCCGACCCCCACCCAATGCCACCACCCATTGAGCTCCCAGAGCTGGTGCAAGAAGGACCCCCACCACCAACAACCGTATGCCCTGCCTCCAATCCCTGGGTTCTCCACATAGCACAGGGCAACAGAGTTGACAATCAACAGACAAAACAGATAGAAGAAGAGACCAGTGGCCAGGAGGGGAATTTCACTTCAGGATGGAAGTCACATCGTTTCATACAGATCTGGTGAGAGATAGCCTTGAGAGACAGGCTTAGATAGGGTGAAAGTTAAGTAGAAATCTTCTGGGATCCTCAGGGGCATCCAGGATCAGAGTAGGAAGATCACGGGGCCTGATCTGAAATGAATGGACATTTCTCAGACAAAAAAGTAAAAGCAGCATATAAACATGAAAAAATGTTCCACATCACAGGTCATTCAAAAGATGCAGATGAAAACAACACTGAGATTTCACTTCACCCCAGAAAGAACGGCTGCTATCAAGAAATCAACCAATAACAAATGCTGGCGGGGTTGTGGGGAGAAAGGAACTATTCTCCATTGTTGGTGGGAGTGCAGACTGGTGCAACCAATATGGAAATCAATATGCAGACTCATCAAAAAACTAGGTTTAGAGGTCCCATTTGACTCAGCTATTCCCTGCTGGGTATCTTTCCAAAATAATTAAAAGAATCATACCACAGAGATATATGCACACCCGTGTTTATAGCAGCACAATTTGTAATAGCTAAAAGTTGGAGATAAACTATTTTCCCATCAGCTGGAGACTGGATATAGAAGATGTGGTTTTTCTATAAAATGGAGTACTACTGAGCCATAAAGAATGAGAAACTAGAGTCATTTATAGCTACATGGATGCCTATTGAGGCCATACTCTTAAGTGAAATAAATAGCATGCACATGTAAATGCTGACTAGTTTCTCTGGTGTGAGAAACTAAAAGTGTAAATAAGGATCAAAATGTATACTTGATAAGATGAAATAGGAAGAAAAGGTCTCAACGGGCAGGAGAAGTTGGAGGAGTAGGGGAAAGGAAAGAAGGGAAAGGAAAAAATATGAGAAAAGGAAAAAATGGAAACAAAGTCTTTGTAAATATGGAAGGGTAGAGGGGTTGAATGCAGGGCAGGGAAATGGGGAAAGAATAAGAACAAGATACACCATGTAAGGGCACAAGTTCCCAATGATGAATGTAACTGTATTGTATGCCTAAAATGTACCAATGGAAACTTAATGGAAAAAATAAAAAAAGATCACAGGGCCTGTATTCTGTTGTAGGAGGCCAGGTTTTGGGAAAATAATCATCAGAGAGCCAGTCTTTAAAAAGAAAGCATAATCTAGTGCTATGTTTGAGCTCTGGCACTGCTGCCAACATGTAGCAGAAATCAGTGCTCTGAATTAGTCAATATAGGGGTGACCTAAATGTCTTCACTAAAATCGGAGTCCTCTTTGTTTTGGTAAAGGGCTGTTCATGAGTGATTTCTAAGGCTTGTCAATATCCAGTTAACATGAAATACCATTGTTGTCTCCAAGTTTACTACCATAGACAAGGTAATGTAGTAATGGTCAGCAATTGGTTTCCCCTCTATGCCAATACCTGCATTGCCTGCGGAGGAGAAATAAATAATATTGTGGCTTGCTGCCAAAGAATGGAGCCCTGGGCCTAAGAATTTGTGAATTCCAGTACACAGAAACAAAGAAACAAATGAAATTTGAAAAGTCAGGCAACAAAACTCCCAACTCTTCCCCCAAAATCAGTACAGAGGCTACTGATGGGATGGAAATCATAAGCTACACAGCAGATAAGTGTGAAAGGGTACTACTGGAGGTAGAAAGGTTGTATAAGGTTCTTGGCAAACTTAAAGAAGATATAACTAATCACATAACAACTAAATGAAACAAATGATCCATGAGTCTAGAGAAGACACTAATAAACAGCCAGCAGAGTTAAAGAAAGAAGTACAAAACCCAAATGCCCAGCACAGAAAAGAATGGGAGTCCCTAAGAAAGTTCCATACAGAAACCCAGGTGATTAAAAATATCACTGAAAATATGGGCGGCAGCAGTGACCAGTGTAAGGGCAGAATGTCAGACCCAAAGGACAGGTCTGTGGTCAATGGCCAATTAATGAGAGATACCTTAAAAGCAACAAGGGAACATGAAAAATGAGTTCAACAGCTCCTACATGTCTCAAAGAGAACCATATGAGTAATTGGAATTATAAAAAAAAAAACAGAAGATGGCACAAAGGGCATAAAATCCCTGTCTGCACAAGTAATTGCAGAAAAGTTTTCAGACATGGAAAAATAATGTAACATACAGATAAGTCCAATATAATAGAATCCTGAGTAGCCATGATCAGAAAAACAAATGTTCCATGCCACATAATAATTAAAATACCAGAAATACAACACAAGAACAGAATCTTAAAAGCTGCTAAAGAAAGGCAGTGACTCACCTATAAAGGAAAACCTATTAGAATTACAACAGATTACTCAACCCAAACCTTAGCAGCAAGGAGAGCATGGAATGAAGTGTTTCAAGCACTTAAAGAAAACAACTTCCATCCCAATCTGTTATATCCTGCAAAAATTATCCTTAAAAATTGATGGAGAAATAAGATACTTCCATGATAAAACCTAAAGAAATTTATGATCACCAAACCAACACTCAAAAAAAAAAGTCTCTAGGACATCCTATAAGGAGATAATGAAGCTAATGATACTAAAAGGTCTAATAAAATAAATGCATCAGGTAGGGCTAGTAATTAATTAGAATGAAAAGAAAGTAAAATACCAAAAGAAAATAGACACAAAAATCAATAGCATTTCTATACACTAATGATGACTAATGATGAACTCACTGAAAAATCAATTAGGAAAACAATACCATTCACAATAGAATAAAAGAAAGTAAATACTTCACTATTAACCTAATTAAGAAGGTGAAAGATCCTGATAATGAAAATTACATCAATCTGAAAAACAAAATTGAGAAAGACATCAGAAATTGGTAAAATATTCCCTGCTCCTCAATAGACAAAATGAACATAAAGATGGCTAGACTTCCAAAACTGATACAGAAATTTAATGAAATACCAATAAAAATGCCAAAGTCATTTCTCAAAGAGATTGTCTTAGAGAAGACAATCCTAAAATGTACATAGAATTAGAAGAAACCCAGAATAGCAAAAGCAATCCTGGGTAGCAAAAATAAAACAGGTAGCATCACAATAACCAACTTAAAGTTATACTATAAAGTTATGGTGATTAAAACAGGATGGTGCTGGTATAAAAACAGGCATTCAGATCAATGAAACAGAATAGAAGAAGCATAAACAATTTTAGGTACATACAGCTATTTGATCTTTGACAAAGGCAATAAAAACATACACTAGAGGAAAGACAGCTTTTTAATAAATGGTGCTGAGAAAATTGGATATCCATATGCAGAACATTGAGTCTAGACTCATATACCTCACCACATACTAAACTAAAATAAAAATGGATTGAAGATCTAAATGTTAACGAAAGACTTACAATCGGCTTTTATAAAATAGGTACTGCTCTTGAAGACATAGGCCTAGGTGAGGACTTTCTGAAAAGAACCCCAAATGGCACAAGAAATAACACCACGAATCAATAAATTGGATAATATCAAATTTAAAATTTCTGCACAAGGGGCCAGGGATTTAGCTCAGTGGTGCCACCACCTGCCTCACAAGCACAACATCCTGAGTTTGATCCCTGGTACAAAAAAAAAAAAGAAAAAATCCTGCACAGCGAAGGAGAAAACCAACAGAGTGAAAGACAATCTAAAGAATAGGCAAAAGATTTTGCCAGCTATTATTTGGACAAAGGATCAACATCAATATTATTTAAAGAACTCAAAAAAAATTAGAGCCTCCAAAGTAAAGAGCACAATAAAAAAATGGGCTACTGAAAGATCAGACACTTCTCAGAAAAAAAGTACATATGGCCAATAAATACATGGAAAAATGCTCATCACTGCTGGCCATCAGAGAAATGCAAATTAAAACTACACTGAGATATCATCTTATCCAAGAAGGAATAGCTGTCATCAAAAAAAGTCTATAAAGAACTCAAAACAACCACCCCCCCAAATATAAAGACCCAATTCTAAAATGGGCATCCGAAATGAACAGACATTTCTCAGACAAAGAAGTAAAAGCAGCAAGTAAATATATGAAAAAATATTCTATATCACTGGTCATTTGAGAGATGCAGATGAAAACAACACTGAGATTCCACCTCACCCCACAAAGAATGGCTGCTATCAAGAAATCACACAATAACAAATGCTGGCGGGGTTGTGGGGAGAAAGGAACCCTTCTCCATTGTTAGTGGGAGTGCAGACTGGTGCAACCACTGTGGAAATCAATATGGAGATACCTCAAAGATCTTGGACTAGAGGTTCCATTTGACCCAGCCATCCCTCTGCTGGGTATCTTTCCAAAAGAATTAAAAGAATCATATCACAGTGATATATGTTCACCTATGTTTATAGAGGCACAGTTTGTAATAGCTAAAACTTGGAAACAGCCCATTTGCCCATCCATTGGAAACTGAATAAAGAAGATGTGGTTTTTCTATAAAATGAAATACTACTCAGCCATAAATAATGAGAAATTAGATTCATTCATAGGAAAATGGATACATATTGAGGATATACTCCTAAGTGAAATAAATAAGTCACACGTGTGTAAATACCGAATAGTTTCTCTGGTGTAAAAAACTGTAATAGTACGTAAAATCCTAATGATATAATTGACAATGTGAAATAGGAAGAAAAGGGCTAAAGGTGTGGGGAAAGTGGGAAGGGTAGGGGAAAGGTAATAAGGGAAAAGAAAAAAAATATGAGAAAATGGAAATGAAGCGTTTGTAAAGGGGGAGGGGAGGAGGGGTGAAGGGAGGGCAGGGACAAGGAGAAAAAAATGAGAAACAAGACCTGTCATGTAAAGGTACAAGATCCCAATAATGAATGTAACTGTACTGTATACCTAAACTGTACCAATAAACTAAAAAAAATAGCTAGATCTTGGAAACAGCATATATGTCCATCAACAGATGAATAGATACAGAAAAAGTGTATTTATACACAATGGAGTACTATGCTGACATAGAGTAAGATAAACTTGATGCTCCTGTAGGTAAATGAATAAAATTTGAGACAATAATGCTATGTGAAATAATTCAGATGTGCAGGCTCAAATACTGCATAGTTTCTTTTGTATGAGAAACACAACAAAATAGAAGATATAAGTAAGAAATAGTGAGAAGTTCATATACTTCCTCAAACTACCAATACCATTGTTTACAAAATATCTCAATATATTTGCTAATTGGTTTCATTTACACTATTATTTTATGTTTGTTCATTGAAAAGAAAGTTTTGTGTTCCTCTGAATGTCTCCAGCCTTGTGATTCTCTCCTCCATACAGCACATAATCAGGCAGCCTTTCTACCCTAATCTTCAGGATTTGAGCCTATGAATTCAACCTAAGCTGTCTTCAGGAAAAAGGTATTAAATAATTTTGAATCAATAATTTATGGAGGTGGCCCCCCTGGGAAGCAAGAGGAAAGAAAAGAAAACTCGAACTATCGGTCTGGTTTGTCTTATTAAACTTCACCCCAAGTTAAGATCTGTATCCATACTTAGTCAGGTTTTTAAATCGATAATTTTTACAATTTTAATCCCGAACCTTCTTTTTTCATAAATAAACTGCATCATTTCCTCAACCTTATTATACACCCCTGCTTAAATTAGATGGGCTTGAGTGTGCACGTCTCAGCAATTTAATCCCATATGCTCTTCTTTTGGGCCAAATTGTGTCATCTGTAACTCCCTTGACACAGGAAGACCTTCAGAAGTTGTATGTTCTCATCCTCTTTTGAGATCTCAGATCAGAAGAATGGAGACAGATTTAAAGGTAGTCACATTGCAAAGGTGTATTAATGAAAATCATTAGAAGTGCTGAAAAATGAAATAGCTTCCAGGTTAATGTCCATAAAACCCTAACCTGTGTGCAAGTTTGGGTTCAAATATGGTACAGTCTCAATATTTAATGATGCCATTACATTCATGTACCTCCTTGAGGGTCACAGCTCAGACCTGCAGATCTGAAGATACCAGGAAAATCATGACATGCAGATTCCCTGAAAAACAAAATGCAAAAACTTAGAGCTCGCGTAGCTATAGTAGGCCAATACTATCCAGGTTTGGGTACATTTACTCTAGGATGTTTGTTTACATGACAAAGACTTCACCTAACTGTGCTTCTTAAAGATTATATCCTTGTCTTTAAGCAATGCATGACTAGAGTTTAGGCAGAAGGAAATATTGAAATATTGATTTTTTTTTAAGTTTTCTTGCTATTGCCACCATTCTTATGTGATTATTCTGGCTTTCACTCCTGTAAAGTAGTACTGCTTCTTCACTGGAGTCTAGTCTTCTCACATAGATATTTTGCTCTATGTATCACAGTTAAATCAGTGTTTCTTTGAGGCATGAAGCCTGAAATTTCCCGTTCTGCCATCTTGCTGATGTCTCATACAGCTTTTTTTTCACTCTATTTGTGTATTCTGTTTTACTATTTGGCTCTTCCTGAAATTTAAATAGTACAACATGCACAAATCCTTCTTTGTACTCCTTTCTACTACTTTCTTGGTTTTTATGAGTTTGTTGAGTTCTCTATAAAATATCCAGCTTTCCAGGTGCAGTGGGACACACAATTAATCCCAGCACCAAGGAAATCTGAGGCAGGATTGCACATTTGAGTCCTGCATAGGCAAGTCAGTGAGTCCTTGTGTCAAAATTTTACAAAAATAATCAAAAGGACTGAGGATGGGATGCAGTGGTACAGAGCCCCTGGGTTCAGTCCCCAGTATTGTAAAACAAAAGAATCCAACTGTAATTTCACTGGGAGTATATTAAAATTATATGATAGTTTTAGGATGATTTGTCATCTCTAGTATATAATCCTGTTCATCAACATTAAAAAGGAGTCTCATTTATGTTGATCTCCTTTTATGCTTCTTAAACAAGTCACCTATTCTGTGGAAAGATTTTACGTATTCTTTGTTAATTACCAAAGTTAATTACCATAATTTTGCCCTTATACTGAAAGATATCTAGGTTTTCTACTTGGGTTTTGTGGCATAAAGGAAAATTTTTTCTTTTCTTAATTTTTACTTATGTAAAATAATTTTCTGGGCTTGTTATTTTTTTTTAATCTGGGCTCTTATTAACTCTAACAGTTTTGCCTTTTGGGATTAAGTTTTTTATGTAAATGATCATATAATGTTAACTAATGACACATTTCTTTTCCTCCTCTAATGACACGTCTTTAAAAACATTTCATGTAGTATTTTCCAGTAACTATAATTATGTATTGATAAATGATGGCATTTCATTTTGACCTTAAAGGGAATGTGTCTTTAATTTCTCAAGAAGTGAAAAATCCTTAACATATTGATAATATGCACTTCCACAACTTGTTTTCCAAGAATTGTTCAAATATAAAGAGTACTGTGCTTGTTTTTTGGGTGTTGGTGGGATTTTTTGTTTTTGTTTTTGTTTTGTGAGACAGGTCTTTCTATGTAGTTCAGGCTGGACATGAATTCACTAGGTAGCCCAGGCTAGCCTCGAACTCATGGCAACCCTCCTGCCTCTGCCTCCTGAGTGTTGGTATTATAGGTGTGTGCCACCATGCCCAGCTGAGTAAAATGCCCAGCTTTATAAAATGCTGTTTCTTGCTGAGTACAATGGCACACACTATATTCTCAGCTACTCAGGAGGTGGAAGCAGGAAGATCCCAAGTTCAAGGCCAATCTGGGAAACTTAGTAACACTGTTTCAAAAGAAAAATTTTAAGAGTGAGGATGTAACTCAGTGGCAGAACTCTTCTGGTTTTCACTCACATACAAAAAAATGTTTTCTCCAAACATGTACTTTTTTGCTGCTAGTTTTTGTTCCATAAATTACTTCATGAGCCTTTGATAAAATAAATTTAATGTTGACTTTTCTTTTAATAGCGAATTTATTGTATATTTAACAGCTTGTATGAGACACATATGTAGTTTTTAAAGCTAATAGTAATGTGAACATGCATACTTCGCTACCCAGAATTTTGCCATTATCTTAGAACTTTCCTTAGATTCTCTTTTTATCACATACTCATTTTTTGCCCATATTCTTATGTTTATCATTATTCTCTTGGTTTTCTTTATATATTCTTTTTTTAGATTGGATACTCTCATATTACTTTTTTCAATATTTGCATTACCAAAACATGGTGCCTGTCTTTCCAGTCTGTGATATTCATTTTCTCACCATTCACCATGGCTGAGTTTTATCTCCACATTTTTAGGTTTTTGCTCATCAGCCTCCCATTTAAGGGTGCTCATTTCTGAATTACTTTGGCTAATAGCTCCCAACTTTAGATCCCAAATGGATACTCACCTAAATTAAGTAGATGTTTATTCCTTGTTTACATAGCACTGCTGGAATGTTCTGTAATTAGGCAGGTGAACAGGTCAATAGAGTGACTAGGTTCTCCTCTTCTACTGTGTCACTCTAAGGTTACTTCCTTTCCAATTAGCTGGAAATGTGAAACTTTCATGGGCCAGTCTGGAAAGGTTGATACCATGTGTTCACATTCCATTAGTTATAATATTGTCATGTAAATCTATTTAATTGTATAAAGCAGTTTGGAGCAGTTAGGACATGCAGTGATTGGCTCGGTAGATACTTTCCATGACTAAGTACATTACAAGTACTCTACACTAAGAAAGCACAAGTTTTCGGTAGCAAGCCATCTGTTTAAGCTGCAATTTCTAAATGTCGTGTGTGTGTGTGTGTGTTTGTGTGTGTAATTAAAAATTTTATATATATAAATAAGTATATTCTATACTTATTATGTTGCAGTTTTCTCAATTTTCACTCAATATTTTGAAGTTCATCTTTGTTGATGCATGTCAGTATACTTAGATATTTCCATTGTATGGTTTTTATTGTATACTATGGGTATACTTCAGTTTATGCATTTATTCTTGATAGATATTTGGGATTTTTTCTTAGTTCTTGGATATGACGTCCCATACCTCTTATACCTGAAATGATTATTTTAGGATAGGTACCTAGGAATAGAATTGCGAAATCATACGGCATAGGCACATTCATCTTTGCTAGGAAATACCAACCTCTTTTTCCAAAGTGGTCGTGGCACTTCATGTCTCCTGTCCCCAGCAGTATATAGAAGTTCCTTGTTTCACATTTTTCCAATATCTAAGATTATGAGACTTTAAAGATTTTTCTGATCTGATGGGTATTGTTATCATTGCTTTTAAAATTTGATTTTCTAGGTAACTTCTATGGCATAATGTCCTTTCATATATTAGCCATTCTGCTTTCTTCTTCTGTATAGTACCTATTCAATTTTCTTTCCCATTTTCTTTTTGTTATGCCCTTTGTCTTTTGACATAGGTTTGGAAATATCCTTTATGTACTCTGAACACTGACCTTTGGTAAATTATCTATTGCGATGATTTGATGTAGTTTGTTCCCCAACAGTTCATGTTTTGGAAACTTGGTTCCCAGTGTGGTATAGTTATGAGATAGTGGGGCCTGTAGAGGAAAAGGCCTACCGGGAAGTACTTAGATCATTTTTAAGGCACTGTCCTTGGAAGTAACTGATTTAGCGCTTACAAGATCGTATTAGTTCTCATGAGGTTGTCCTAAATGATCAATTCTGCGCTCCTCCCCATCTTCTTGTGGCCTCTCTCTCCTTCTCACATGTGCACTCCCTCCCCATTGAGATGCCATCTGACACAAGGTCCTCAGGTGCCAGGAGGCCAGAGCCAAGCCATTGTCCACACCATGCCCTGAAACTTTAGAATTGACAACTTAGGAAACCTCTTTCTTTATAATGTCCTCACCTTTGATGTTTATTATGGGAATGGATAATATAACTGTATCTGAATTTCTAACACGTTGTCCCACTTCATGATTTGTCATTTCACTTTCTTATTTGTATCACTTGATTAGTGAGAATTCTTAATATAGTCAAAGTTATCAATCTAATTATAAGATTAGTGCTTTTTGTGCAATTTAAGGACTCACAATTTACCTTTATGTGTTAGGGATAGTCTTCTATCTTACTTGATAGGAGTGCTATTATTTTGCCTTTTACATTTAGTTATATAATCTATCTGAAAGTCAGGTGTGAATTAGAAGTCAAGATTAATTTTTTATTTTAGCTATTCATTTTTCTGTTGATTTGTTGTCTTTCTTTAAAAAGATATGTTTATCTTTACCTCTCTTCAATGCTATATTTGTAAATCAAAAGTTTATATGTTCTTGAAATTATTTCTGGGCTTTCTAAATTATTTTACTGGTCTTTTGTATTTTTTATACTAATATCACACTACCTGAAATATATAATTTTTTACTAGGTCTCAATATATGGTAAAGCACTTTATCATACATTATTCTTCCCTTTAACAGAATATTTGGATTATTCTTTATCCTTTTCACTTTTGAACAAGGTGCCAAATTTCTTCCCTATCTTTTAATCTCTGTCTGTCTCTCTGCCTCTGTCTCCCTATCTCTCTCTCTTGCACACACATACACACACAACCCACTACATACATGGAAAACATCATTGTAATTGACTCTATCAATGTATCTTTAAATAATTTATATCTTTATAAATACTGAGCCTTAAGTTATGAACCTTCTTTGCAATTATTTTTGTGTTCTAGATCAAATTTAGAATTGTGAAATTTCACTTGTACATTTTTCAATTTTTGGAAGTATGTTTTGAGTAAACTAGAACAGATTATAAAAACAGGATTGAAAGAATTGACTGAAGTATGTGATCTAATCAAATTAGTGTCCTTTTTAGTTTATTTTACTAATTACAGATTTGCAGTACACAATGATTACAATCCTTGTGGGGGGTTGGTACACATAACACATCTTAGTACTTTTTATGTCCCTTCACTTTACCCCTTCCCTCTATTGGTCCTCTTCTGTTTTGCAAAAATTGATCTCCCCTTTTCCCATTATCTGTCTTTTATTTTGCTTTTTATTTATATTTTGGGTTTCTCATATAAAAGAAACCTTGTGATATTTGAACTTGTGTGCCTGATTTATTTCACTTAATATTATGGTCTCCAGGCACATCCATTTTCCCACAAATGACACAAGTTTATTTTTCTTTATGGCAGTGTAGCACTCCACTGTGTATACCACCACATTTTTAAATCCATTCATCTGCTGATGGACATATAGGCCACTTCCAAGATTCAGCTATTGTTGAATTGCCCTGCTATAAACATGGGCATGAAAGTATTACTATAATGTGTTATATCTCTTTGGGGAAGATAATTAAAAGGGACTAGCTAGGTCAAATGGAATTTCTAGTTTTGTTTTTTTCAGAAGTCTTTACTTATTTATTTGGCATCGGGGATCAAACCAGGACCTTGTGGCAATGAGGCAGGTGCAGTGCCTCTGAGCCAAATCCTTGGCCCAAAGTCTTCATACTTATTTCTGTATTGGTTAATATCCTCTCTTACTCATTGAGGTATAGCTTATTTTTCATAGAATTCACTCATCATATGCAAAGCATTTTAGTCTTTATGGAATTGTGAGTCATCAATTCAAAAGGTTTTCTTGAGTCCACTGAGAATCATTTCTCCTACTCTCAGACCCAGGCAATCATAGACCAACTTTCTGTCTTTGTAATTTTGCCTTTTTTTGACTTTTTGAAATAGGGTCTCACTATGTAGTTCAGACTGGCCTTGAACTCACTATGTAGCATAGGCTGGCCTTGAACTCAGCAATTCTCCTGCCTCAGCCTCCTAAGTGCTGAGATTACAAATTTGTGCCACCAAGCCTGGCTAATTTTGCCCTTTTTGAAATTTCATATAAAAAAATACAGTCTGTAGTTTACAACAGTTTTTTTTTTTAATTTGGCATGCTGGCTCCCCAAACTTGGTGTGATTTTTTCCATGTTGTAGCATGTATCAAATTTCCTACCTTTTCATGGCTAAAGAGTATACCATAATATGAATATGTCACATTTTGCTTCAGCTTTCACTCTATGAATATTCATAAGCAAGTTTTTTTGTGGATATGTTTACATTTCCCTTAGATAAATTTCTAAGAGTTTAGTGTAGAATATAAAAGCTTTTCCTCTATCCTCTTAGATTCAATGACTAGTAGGCCCAGGAATTGGCAACAGGCAGATCAACAGGAGAAAAGCCACTCAAATTCATTTTTAATTTTCTGTGCACGGAGACATCATAGAAAGAAGTGAATACCCAAGGCAGCAGTGAGATTTGAAAGTTTATATGCTGTCTTACAAGGGTAAGAGAGGAAAATGTCTTTTTTGGAAGAGCAAATGATTTTTAGAAAATATAAATGGGACCTTAGGAGATTAGATGGGAGATGCGCTAGTTTGTGACAATGTCTGGGTGTAGTTCCAGTTTTTAGTTTCTGCTCTTGTGATGAGTAACTCTTCCCTGGTTGATGAGATGCCAAGAAAGAGAACTTGCCATAACTGGGTTGCTTTTATGTTGTTGTGGCTGCTTTTCCATTTGAGGTTCTGTTTAGGCAGGTGACAGAAGTTTGGAGAAAGCTCCTCCTCCCTTTACAGTTTGCAAATGTCTTCAGCTAAAAAAAATAATTCTTGTGCCACAGTATTGTATTTTGAAGTGGCATATTTTGATCTCCTAAAATAATAAATTTACATTTAACTTAAAAAATCTTGCTGTTTTCCAAAATGGCTACAATGTTTTATGTTCAAGAGCAATGGATAAGGGCTCTAGTTTTTCCCTATCTTCCTTCTCATTTGTTAGTATTCACTTTCTATTATGGCCATTCTAGCAAATGTGTAGTGCTTATTGTGACTTTGTTTACTTAATGAGTAATGGTGCTGAGCATTTTTTCCTGTGCTAATTAGAATGTCTTCATATACAAGTCTATGTAAGTCTTTTGACATTTTTAATTGGATTATTCATCTTATTATTGAGTTATAGGATTTCATATATTCTGGATGCAAGTCTTATATAAATTTGCAAACATTTTCTCTTTGTGTGTGGTTTGTCCTTTCAACTTCTTAAAGCTGTCTTTTTAATCTCAAAAGGTTTTCATCTTTTTCCCTTGGTTTTGAGACAGGGTCTTGCTATGTGGTCCAAGCTGTCTTTTAATTTGTTGTATACAAAAGCTGTCCTCAAACTCAAGATCCTTCTGCCTCAGCCTCCTAAGAGATGGGATTACAGCATGCTCCATTATACCTGGTTCAAAAAGTATTAATTTTAATAAAGTTTATTTTAATCAATATTTTTGTGGCTTGTACTTTTGATGTAATGTTTAAAAATTCTGACTAATCCAAGGTTATGAAGATTTCTCTTATTTTTTAGTAAATGTATGGTTTTAACTTTTATATTTAGGTATACCATCTTTTGGGTTAATTTTTTGTATAATCATGCAAAGTAAAGATATAAATCTTGGGGCTAAGGATTCAGTCGATACTCTATGCTGCAGATAGAGTCAAAAAAAAAAAAAGATTTAAATCTCAGTCTGTCTGTTTTTCTCTCTTCTTCCCTTCCTCCTTTTCTCCCTATTTTAAAATTTTTCTTTTATATGCCTATCCAACTGTCTTTGCATAAGGCACTAGTTTTTGAAAAGACCATCCTTTCACTATCGAAGTATATTGGCACATTTGCTGAAAATTAATTGACAATATATGTTAAGGTTTATTTATGGACTCTCAAGTCTATTTCATTGATCTATATGCTTAGATGTATGCCATTAGCCCACATCTTTATTTCTATAGTTCTGAAATCCTGAAGTATAAATTCTCCAACTTTGTAACCATCATAAATCTTTTGGCTATACTAGGTCTTTTGGATTTTTATGTAAATTTTTAGTTCAGTTTGTCCAATTCTACACAAATATCACATACGATTTGTTAAAAACATGTGGAATTTCTGAGATTTTGAGGCAGGGAGTAAACAGGACTTTTAAGTAGATTAAGTCACTTGCCTACGAGCAGACAGCAAACAAGCTAGACAGAGATTTGAACTGAGGCAGTCTGACTCTGTAACCTGGGTGCATAACAGGACTTCGAAGTAGTTGCCTGATAGGAAATAAGCAGGCAGCTGCACTTTGTGGTGATGAGGACAGATAGCAAAAGGTAATTAAAGGATCAAGCTGATGCACTCCCTGAGATAAAGAAGCTGGATACATGGGAAACCTGGATCGGAGTGCATAAATGCAAAATGCCTCCTTTTGTGTGGGCTGCTCTTGTCTGTAGAGTAGCCATCTCTGCAGGCCTCTAGGCTGTCACTGAGTAGCCAACTTTGCTGGTCTCTCGGGCTGCTGTCTGTGGAGCAACCAGCTGTGTTTCTTTCCTGTAATAAACTTATTTTAGCCTTGAAACCGGTCCATTTATGATTTCCATCTTATCTACAGTTAAAAGTTCATGCTAGCCAATGATAATTTTACTGTATTGCAAGTTAACAAGCTTTAGAAAAAAATTGTGGACTTCTGATTAACCTAACATTTCAGACCCTTCTGTCCCGACTTCAACCTACTTTTCTTGTATTACTTCCTACTCATTTTAATTGCTCATTGTTCCTCCAATGTACTTGTTAGTCATTTTGCTGATTTATCCATAGGAATGCCTTTTTTCCTCTTACGTATAAATCCAATTTTTCTCTTTCTGCACCTTCCTCATCTCTTCATTAAGAAGTAATATTTATTCATTAATTTTTCTTTTTGCAATGCTGCAGATAGAGTCAAGAGCTTCATGTGTGCTAGGCAAGTGATGTACCACTGAACTACAACCCCAGCCAAGAAGTAATCTTATCTCTGACTTCTCTGTAGTACATTACTTGTCTTTAAAACCCAACTTGTTTTCCTTTTGTTTGCTGTGAATTTCATTTTTATCAGTAGAATGCGCATATTAATATCCGAATCCCGCTCAATATTCTTTGACAGAGTCTTGATCAACAAATTCAGTCTTTACTAAATAGGAATTTCTTGTACATGTGAGATTTTCCCATTTCTGCCACTAGGTGGCAGTGCACTAACTTTACATTTAACATTTTTGGGAAGTGGCTGGGATGGCACCTAGGTTCTCACACAGTCTGGGCAAGAATTTTACTCCAGAACTACATCCCTAGCCCCAGATCTCAGTTTTAAAAATTAAATAGGATTCTGGATGAGTGCCTTATCATCAGTTAGCCACAAAAGTATTCTACCTCATCCTACCTTATCTGCCTTGAAACAACTTTGACATAGCAAGCTAAAATACAGGGAACCAAAGGAATTTTTTATTCACTGCTTCTATATAAAACTTCTCTATTAATGTATTAACTTGTTTAGTGTGTGCATTGCTATTTTGGGGGATAAACTTTCATTAAGGGTCTAAATCTTAGTTCATGCAGTCAGCTAGCATTTATAAATTACTGTGCCAAGGAATTGTGATGGTTAAATCAAGGGCATTGCTATACGTATAGCTGCTACCAAATTAATATTTGAAAGGTTAATTTTAAGCAAAGGAGAGTGGGAACTTTATTAGATTTTCCTTTCTTTTCTCTTTTGACAACAGTATGAAATGAGCTCCAGGCCTCCTGAAAGTAGGGTAAGGTGGTTTGAATAGAGTCCAGTATGGAACAAAGCTTCCATATTTCACCTGAAATCTTTCACTCTTACGATTCTCCTGTTT
The DNA here is from genome assembly GCF_012274545.1 of Fukomys damarensis. Classification (NCBI taxonomy): domain Eukaryota; kingdom Metazoa; phylum Chordata; class Mammalia; order Rodentia; family Bathyergidae; genus Fukomys; species Fukomys damarensis. Next base: position 16,152,369 of record NW_022900928.1, read on the forward strand.
CTAAATTTCTGGAACTTGGACTAGAACTTGTGAGTTATGCTAAACCAACTACCTGATTGGCTTGTACAAGATTAGTGACATTTTTGTTATTGTTGTTCTTCAATTTTTAGGTTCTGTTTATTTGTAGGGAAAAAAAGGGTGAGACAAATGAGATTACAACACACATAAACAATATGGTAGGGAGGAACTCTCTTACCCAAATAAATCAATATACTGTGGTGTCTCTTTCAGTTTGTTAGTTTTAAAAGCATGACAACTTAAACATTCCTTTAAAATAATTTCATTTGCTAAGGGCACAAAGTGACAAATGAAAACTCTTATCTTTAGCATATCTAAACGAGCAACTTTGCATCATGGACCTAAAACACTGTGGAGAAAAGAGAACTAGGAAATCTGTTAGGCCTGGAGCTGGTCACATTGGTCCCAACTAACAAATTATTAAGCAAGTTCTCAGGTCTCCCCATCCCATTTCGAAAGATGAGGTGTCAGGGGAGTTGCAAATGAAGAAATCAAAACCTTTTCAATATGAATGTGTTTAAAGGGATACTGGTGGAATTTTTACCAGAATTGTAGCTTCTGTTTTGATACAATTAGGAAATGATTTTTTTTTTTTGGTAGATCTCACTTAACTCTAATTTGCAGTACAGAATTACCTGCTTTGAGCAGAATTTACAGGATAAAACTTTTGATAAATCGATAGGTGAGGTTTTTGTTGTTTTTGCTTGACGATTTTCTTGAAGTTTCTCTGGGATTGTCTGATTGCAAAATTCCTATTAGATCCTTTCTTTAAATTTACACATTGTAACAGATTATTGGCAATTTGCAATTTAGCAAAATGTTTGCCATAATAACAGCTTGCTATAACATGGCATTAACCTTTGTTTTCCTTTAGTCTCTGACGTCTGTGTCCTTTGAGGAGGAAAAGGATGTTCGCTATCCTATAATTGTCCACCTCAACTGCTCATTTCCTTAGTATAAACATTGGTTTGAAAAGCATTTTGGGCATTACATGTGAGTCAAGGGATTTTCTCTCCTGAACTAAGCAGTGATTTAAGGATTTTTCAAAAATTTTTTTTCCACAAAGTTTTCATACTAATTTACTCAGGCCAAATCCTCTTCCTCTCTGGAAAGTCCGTCCTCCTCTTGTCACAACCGGGGAACTCTTACTCATCCTTAAGATTCAGCTCCATAGTAATTTCCTGATGGAGGATTTTTCAACATGTAGTTCTCAGCTCCAACAGCTTCACTGTAAGCAGCTCAGCCTAATGGGATTATCCAGTTTCCTGCGTGTCCTGCTCTCAGGGTATGAGTTTCTAGGGCCGACACGGTGTGACTCTTACTTACTCATCTCTTTACAGCACGATAGGCTCAGCATTGCCGGGGACCAGGGCTCCCTCGGTGTCCACAGGGAGCCGGGGGCAGGAGTTGCAGCGGGTGCTCCATTTCCCGCCAACAGAGCGTTTAAAAACAGACAGCTGCGGACGACGGGGAATGAGGGTGCCCCTCTCGACAGCTGCCCTTTATCAACGCCAGTCGGTCCACGCAGGCTCGCCAGCACAGCAGACGCGATTCTGGTTTGCTCCATGGAGGGAAACACTCTCCTTCAACAAATTTGAGTCCCAGAGATTGTTTTCTAACTCGGGGCTGGATACCCATTTTTTCCTAACGGTGACAAGAAGTCGAGAGGAAAACGTGGGACGGCTTTAAGGGGAACCGCTCGCCGCGGCCCGCAAGCTGACGTATGGGCGGGGGGTCGCAGGCGTCCTTTCCTCAGCCGCACCAATCTCTGAGCGAGCGCCCACCCTGGAGTTACAGCTCCCTCACCAGCCCCGGCACTCGGCGCCCCGCCCACTGTGGACGGAGAGTCGGCGTTGTCGCGAGAACACGGCGAGGCTCGCCTCTTTGGCTTGTGAGCTATCGCGAGAAGAGGTTGAGGCGCCGGCCTGCAACCTGCCGGGGCGTCTCTGGTAGGCGACGCAGCCGCCGCCGGAGTGTCCGCCTCCACAGATACCTCTGGTGGGGTCTGGTTGAGGAGGGATCCGAGGCGACGTTGTCGTCGGCCTTTGCCTTGAAGGGGAAGCACAGGTAACGAAGGTGAATGGGTGGGATTGGGGAGCTCCGTGGGGGCGACGGGCGAGGCTGGGCTTGGCGGGGGCGACGGAGAAAGGGGTGGAGGACGATTCTGGGCGCGCGAGCCGGGCGGCTGTGGCAGCTTCTGGGCAGGCGGACGTGGCCAGGGGACCGCGGTGGATTTCTGGGCTCCGGCCGCCGGTACCCAGGTCGGAGAGGCGGAGGTGGGACCTGGGTATCGGGGCTGCCGTTCTAGGTTGGGCGCGCGGCGGCCTCTCCCCAGGGATGTAGGCGATCCCCTCATCCCTCCTTTCCAGGGCAGTCGTCCTGTACCCGCCCCTTCCCTGTCACCTGGGGCGGACGCCGCCACAGCCCGGGGAGGGCGCATCACAATCGGAGGGTGGGTAGCCTCCCATTCAGAGGACTAGGTGGTGGTAGAGGAATGAGATCACCTGTGGTAAAGCTTTTGTCTTCTTCAAACTTGCGCAGAAAAGGTTTTGATTTCTTCAGATGCAACTCCTCTGACACCTCATCTCTCGGAATGGGGTGGGGAGACCTGAGAACTCGCTTAATAATTTGTTAGTTGGGACCAATGTGACCAGCTCCAGGCCTAACAGATTTCCTAGTTCTTTTTTCTCCACAGTGTTTTAGGTCCATGATGCAAAGTCGCTCGTTTAGATATGCTAAAGATAAAGAGTTTTCATTTGTCACTTTGTGCCCTTAGCAAATGAAATTATTTTAAAGGAATGTTTAAGAGTTGTCATGAATTTAAAACTAACATCTTAACGAGACACCACAGTATATTGATTTGTTTGGGTAAGAGAGTTCCTCCCTACCTTCCTTACTTCCCATTTCCCCCACTCCTACACAAATGTGATCAAAACTTTTAAAGATAAATTTTGAATGAAAGAAACTGTAGAAATCGGAATAAACTTTAAAGAATGCAATCATAAAGGCCAAAAGTTTCTGGAGAACCCATCCAAGACTGAAGTCCGGCCTTAAAAACCAAGGACTATAGTAAATGAATGTAAATGCAGAAACTATTAGAAAATGCTTGAAAATATTTGATGGTGGTTTAAGACTGATAACCTGTGTGGAGAGTTGTTTTTGAAGGAGTCAGTGTGTTTCATAGATTTTCCTAACATTTTTCAGAGTTTGTGACCTGCTGTTTTGAATGAAGAGAAAGTAAGAAGAGAGGTTCTGAAGTAGGGAGTGTGGTAAGGAAACAGTAACAGGGTGTTCAAGAAAGTTTTTGGCTTCTATGCAGTGTTTTTTACTTCTTAACAATTTTTTCTCCAAGAGAGCTTTTGCATACGCTTTTTACCATCTCTGTGTTATCCTTCCACCAGTCTAAATCTTACTGTCTCATCCTTTTCTTCTAAGCCTTGTGAAAGTGTTAATTATTAACTATGAAATTATGGTCTGCTTTGTGGCTTTTTGCATTTAGGTGACTTACTACAGTATGGAAGTGATCTGGAAAATATGCACCTTTCAGACAGATAGGTTATGGGTAATAAACTCACATGCCTTCACGTATTAGGCAAATAATGAAAAGATGAAACACATTAGAGAGTTTATGTCATGTCTAAGAAAGACAGTCAATATTAGGCCCACCTGGTTAATTCTGTATACATGTATGGGTCCTGTCTTCATTCAGCCTTCTCAAGAGAATATAGGAAATCTGTGTTTTTATGTTCAGTCTCTTGATTTTTGAAAATAGTGATAACTAATTAAAGCAATAAAAAATAACTTCATGTGACTCAATCAAACCCATACCTATATGTATTGCATTCTGCCTTCTATTATAGTTCAGAATTAATACATTTTATAAATAGGGGGGAAAGAGGTTTAAAGCAAGTCATTTAGCTTAGAATTTCAAACCTTAGGAGGACTTGAAGGAAATATGAAGGCTAATTGAAATCATAGATAGTTTTAAAAGCTTTTAAACACAGTGGGACAAATTAAGCTGTACTTCCTGCAGAATTCTCTCTTTATTTACTGTTTTGCTTTCTGTAGCTTGTCACTTATAGTCAACTCTGAGAAATGTTAGGAAAATCTGTGAAAAACATTTAAATGGTGAATTCCAGAAATAAACAATTCAGAAGTTTTAAATTGTGTGATATATAAGTTTTAAATTATATGTGTACCATGAAGAATCATGCATTTTCCCACTCCCTCTGGAGATATGAATCATTCCTTTGTCCATTGTAACCACATTGTATATGCTACCCTTCCATTGGTCACTAAATAGCTCTCTTGACTGTCAGACTGTGGTAGTATCAGTGTTCGTAAATCCTTATTTTACTTAAAAATGGCCCCATAGTGCAAGAGTGGTGATGCTGACAATTCAGATATGCCAACAAGAAGCCATAAATTGCTTCCTTTAAGTTGAAAAAAATGAAAGTTCTTGACTTTATAAAAAAAGTCTGTGTTGAGGTTAAGATCTGCGATACATGGTATTTGAAAAGTACTATATTCACATGACTTTTATTACAATATATTATTGTAACCTATTTTATGTGAGTTGCTGTTAATCACTGTGCCTAACTTATAAATTAAACTATCATAGGTTTGAATGTATAAATACAAGGTTCACTCGTTACTATTGTACAGAAAACTGTAATATATAGAAGATTCATTCAATACTATCTGCAGTTTCAGGCATCCACTGGGAACTTGGAACATACACCTCGAGTATAAAAAAGGACTACATATTAACATTTTAAGTGTGGCCATAACTGAAGTAAAGCCTCTCTGCTTATGGCTTAAAAACTCAGATTTTTAACTATGTTGATTTATAGACATTTAGTCAGAAAATCAGTTTATTTAGAAGCTCTTCATTGTACTTTCAACTAGTGTGAAAAATTAAACCCAAAAGACACTCAATAACAGTCCACCTCAGGATCTGAATATTTTTATTAGCTGTGCCATCCCGCATTGTTTTCCTAGGCATTGACTTTTACTGGAAGAACTATTGATCTCCTGGTAGATACCAATGGGATGAGGAAAGTGTGATGTGAAGCAAGTAGTCATGTACCTTTTCCTTGTATAGTCCAATGAAAGATTGATTTAGAATACCGTAGCTAGATTTTCTTGTAGGAAGAATAGGTGCTTTGATTAAGCTTTGTGCCTTATAGGTAGTTGAACTTAATGGTGTTCATGGAATTGAAACTTGTGGATTAACCCATTAATGGATAATACTTTAATCACATAATCTTATTTATATCTATTTGGGCTGTGAGGAATGGGAGTTTTAAAGTTCAAACCTAAGAGATGGAACTTAGGCATACATAGGGCAAAATGAGGGTTGTCACTGTTGATAAAGGTGAAAGAGGAAGCTAGGTGAGGTTTAATTTTGAAAAGAACAATGACATGGCTCAGTGACTTGTGTGGCTTTATTTTCTTTCTTTCTTTTTTTCTTTCTTTCTTTCTCTTTCTTTCGACAAGACTGCTTTGGGAGTTTGCAGACTTGATTTTCTTCCTTTAGCCAAATCTTCTCAGGTCAAACTAGGCCAATCTCTTCATCCAGTCCATCTCTCTTTGGAATAGGAGGTAAAAGAGGAGGAGATATGTATTATGTTTGTGAGCTTTAAGAGTTTTAAAAATGTTTCTAAGAGATGTGTATTTGTGAAGATAGTACTTGTTGAGTGGGAAACCATCTTCTTTTCCTATTGTTTTTACCGTGATTTGTAAAGTAGGAAATTCTCTCTGGGTAGTAGTTTCTCCCTATTCATTCCACCCTCTGAAGTGCATTCCCAAATGAGGATTAGGAGAAATCAGGAAGGGTTAACTATACTTTTCCTTGTGCCTTCTGGTACAAGTTTTGGAACTCCCAGTTCTTACCAAAGGACATCTATTTTCTATTCATCTATATGGTAGGTTTATCTGAACAGGCTGGACCCCTATTAGGGAGAAGGAAATGGAATATCTACAGTTCTAACTGGGGTTAATTTCTTAATTAGAGATAGAAGAAGGTTAGACCTTTAGTTGCAGTTTTTTGTCTTCACATTATTCCTTTGTTTCTTTGTTAGTTTTGAACTAAAAGTCGGGGTGGGTAATTATAGATGTTTGCTAATGGAAGAATTACAGGGTGAGCATCCCTAATCTTCTTTAATTTTTTTTTTCAGCTTTAATTGAGTTTATTGGTACATTTTAGGGATACAGTACAGTTACATTCATTGTTGGGATCTTGTACCTCTACATGACAAGTCTTGGTTCTCATTTTTTCCCCTTGTCCCTGCCCTCCCTTCGCCCCCTCCTACCCTCCCCATCTACAAACACTTTATTTCCATCTTTTCATTATCTCACATTTTTTTCTTTTCCCTTATTACCCTTCCGCTACCCATCCCACCTTCCCTACACCTTTAGCTCCTTTCTT
>NW_022900928.1:16159680-16248464 GCF_012274545.1 Fukomys damarensis
TGCATGGTGAAAGATAAGGGTCTAGTTTTAATCTTTGACAGGTTGATATCCAGTTTTTCCAACACCATTTATTAAAGAGGCTATCTTTCCTCCACTGAGGATGGTCAGCTCCTTTGTCAAAGGTGAGATAGCTGAGTACATCTGGGTTTGTTTTTGTGTCTTCAAGTCTGTTCCACTGATCCTCGGGCCTGTTTCTTTGCCAGTACCATGCTGTTTTTATCACAGTGACTTTATAGTATAGTTTCAAATTGGGAATTGTTATACCCAGTGCCATGTGTCTATTGCCTAAAATGGCTTTTGCTATTCTAAGTCTCTTACGGTTCCAAATGAATTTTTGGATTCTTTTTTCTAGTTCTGTGAAATATAGTGTTGGAATTTCAATTGGCATTGCATTGAATGTATATAGAAGTATTGGTAGTATGGCCATTTTCACTATGTTGATTCTTCCTACTCAGGAGCAGGGGATATCTTTCCCATTTTTTATATCCTCTTCAATTTGTTTTTTCAGAATGCTTTAGTTTTCAGTGTAGAGATCTTTTGCTTCTTTTGTTAGATTGATTCCTAGATACTTCATTTTTTTGCATGCTATTGTAAAAGGAATTTTTCCCTTATTGCTCTCTCAGTGAGTCTGTTATTTGTGTATAAGAAGTCTATTGATTTTTGGGTGTTCACCTTGTATCCAGATACTCTACTGAATCTGTCAATTAAGTCTAGAAGTCTTTTGGTGGAATTTTTTGGGTCTTCAATGTAGAATATCATATCATCAGCAAATAATGACAGTTTAACTTCTTCCTTTCCTATCTTTATTGCTTTAATTTCTTTCTCTTGTCTAATTGCTGTGGCTAATGTTTCTAGAACTATATGGAAGAGGAGTGGTGATAGTGAGCATCCTTGTCTTGTTCCTGATTTTAACATGAAGATTTTCAGTTTTTGGCCATTTAATATGATGTTGGCTGTTGGTTTTTCATAGATAGCCTTTATTAAGTTGAGGTATAGACCATCTATTCCAATTTTTTGCCAGGTTTTTATCATGAATGAGTGTTGAATTTTATCAAATGCTTTTTCTGCATCTATTGAGAGGATCATATGGTTTTTGTCCTTGACTTTGTTAATGTAATGTATTACATTTATTGGTTTTTGTATGTTGAACCACCATTGCATCTCTGGAATAAATCCGACTTGGTCAGGATGGATGATCTTCTTGATAATCCTCTGTATTCTGTTTGCTAGTATCTTATTAAGGATTTTTGTATCTATATTCATTAAGGAGATTGGTCTGTAGTTCTCCTTTTTAGTTACATCTTTCCCTGATTTGGGAATCAAAGTGATACTTGCTGTCAGGAATGAATTTGGAAGTATAGCTTCCCTTTCAATTTCATTGAAAAGTTTGAAAAGTAACGGCGGTAGTTCTTCTCTAAATGTCTTGTAAAATTCAGCAGTGAATCCATCAGGGCCCGGGCTTTTCTTTGTTAGTAAATTTTTAATTGCATTTTCAATTTCACTGACTGTAATTGGGGTGTTTAAAATGTTTTTATCTTCTTTGTTCAACTTTGGTAATTCATAAGTATCTAAAAATCTGTCCATTTCTTCTGTGTTTTCCATTTTATTAGAGTACAGGTTCTCAAAGTAGGTATTCATGATCCTCTGGATTTCTTTTGGATCTGTTGTGACTTCACCTTTTTCATTCCTGATTGCATGGATCTGAGCCTTTTCTTTCCTTTTTTTTGATAAGATTAGCTAAGGGTTTGTCGATTTTATTTATTCTTTCAAAAAACCATCTCTTTGTTTCATTTATTTTTTATTATCATTTTCTTAGTTTCAGTTGCATTGATTTCTGCTCGGATCTTTATAATTTCCTCTCTTGTTCGAGCTTTGTGTTTTTCTTGCTCTTGTTTTTCTAGGAGTCTAAGTTTCATCATTAAGTTGTTTATTTGAGCCCGCTCTGTTTTCCTAGTGTGAGCATTCAATGTTATGAATTTTCCGCATAGAACTGCTTTCATTGTGTCCCATAGATTCCTGTATGTTGTATTGGCATTTTCATTTAGTTGTAAAAACTGTCTAATTTCTTCTTTAATTTCCTCTGTAATCCATTGATTGTTTAGGAGAGTGTTGTTCAGTTTCCATGGATCATCCCTAATCTTGAATGTTCCAAAATCTGAATCCTTTCAAGCACCAACATGGCGCCACAAATGTGATGGTTCAAGTGTACACAAACTTTGTTTCATGGGTAAAATTATTTAAAAAGAATGACTTTCAGGCCATGTATGTAAAGTGTTTATGAAACATTAATTTTGTGTTTAGGCTGGGGTGCATTGCCAAAATGGCTCATAATGTACATGCAAATATTCCAGAATCCAAAAGAAATCTGTAATCTGAAAAACTTGTGGTCCCAAGCATTTCAGATAGGGAAATTCAACCTTTATTAGAATGTATTTTTTCCTCTCTTTAATAGAATATTTATTAGGGTTCAAGCTAACGTTATATTTCCCCTAATATGACCTCTTCTAGTTTACTTGTTGCTGGGATAAAATATCCAACCTCTACTAGTTAAAAGAGGAAAGGTTTATTTCAACTCAATTTGTAGAGATTTCAGTCCATAGTTGGTTGGCTCGAAAGCAAGGCATTATGGCACAGGGACATGGCAGAAGAGAAATGGTCCACGGCAAGGCAAGCAGAAGCAGCAAAAGTAAGCCTCCCTTCCTTTTTTGTTTTCCTCCCTCTCCCTCTCCCTTGTATCCCATTTAGGCTACCAGCCTTTTGAGTGGTGCTACCCACACCCAGGTGGGGCTTTCCATTACCCACACCAGAATTATGCTAATTCCAATCAGTGGACTAATTTAATACCACACAGCTTCAATCCCAGTATCACAAACTCAGTCAGCTCCGAAAAGCCCCACCTACAAACTCATAAGGCTTTCGAAGGGGGACATGTAGGTACAAGCCATATAACAGTATCTGATTACAGGGTATAATTGTGCCTCAGTATCTGGGGAGGACTGGAGCTGGGACACCTCCCTCAGTATGATATCCATAGATGTTCAAATCCTTTTTAGAAAATGCATATAATCTACAAACAGTAAATCTTCCCATTTACTTTAAATAATCTCTAGATTACTTATAATACCATTTACTTTAAATAATCTCTAGATTACTTATAATGCCTAATACAATATGAAACAAATAGTTGCCATATTGCATTTTGGTGGTGGTGGGGATAATGACAAAAAAAAATCTGTACATGTTCCTCCGATGGTTGAATTCATGGATGTGGAATCTGAGGATACAGGAAGCTAACTACTTATTTTTATGTTTTTAGTTGAAACCAGAGAGCTATTAGTATTTTTGGTCACAAACTGAAATTAACATTTAGTATTTAGCTGGTGAGGAGAGTCTGTTATGGTGAATCACTGGTTGCAGTACTACTTGATTAGAACTATGAATGATACTTTTCTAAGGTTAATTTAAATTGTCATATTTTTCTACTTTTGATGCCTTATTTGGGATCATTTAGGTCTAAGTTTAAAACCATTAGCCCTATGACATTAATGATATTAACTTCTGAGCCTTTGTTTCTTTACATGAAAAATGTGTATAGAACATAATTGTCAAGAATTTAGGTATAAAAAATGCTATTTAAGGATAAAAATGCTATGTAAATGGTAAAATGATGTGTGAATATAAGTTGTTAGTACTTTTTTCTGTGTTTATGCCCAGAACATAGCATACTGGTATCATTGCCTTCTTATTCTCACCCTCTCTACCCACAGTGATCTTGAAATACATCCATCAATTAATTTATGTTCACATCTGCCTGCCTCATTTGGAGAGGACAAGTTCAAATGCTTGTTTACAGTCTTGTCAGTATGATTCTTCCAGTTGAAATTACAAAGCCTTTTAGGAAGCATTGAACAATAGGAAGCCCTTTTTCTAGTTTTTCATGTTGGCACTTTTTAATTGACTGATATTTTGTATTCTATGTAATTTGAATGCCAGATAGAAAAATAGAAGAAAAGAGAGAATGGATTGAAAAGAGACTGTGTAGCATTTAAAAAATTGCCTATTGGGATAATGTTTTCTACTTCTAAACAATATGGACATTTTTAATTGTTATTAATTTGGATTATTTCCATTTAAGATTGTTATTATTGCCTATAGTAGATGAGTAGAGAATTATCCTGAGTTTTCTCTTTGTGCACCACATTGAATGTCAGCTTAAAAATAAATTCTAAAACTTAAGCTGAGTGTGGTGTGGTGCACACCTGTAATCCTAGCACTGGGAAGCTAGGAGCTGGAGGATTCTAGCAAATTCCAGGCCAACCTGGGCTACATTTTGAGTTCAAGACTGGCCTGAACTACATAATGAGACCCTGTCTCAAAAGTGAATCAATAAGTTAATTCTAAAATTTAGATAGCTAAGAAAAAAATCTCAGGTACAAAATTACAACAAACATTTTAGGATTTTTCTCATTTTCAAATGGGCATAAGTAGAAGTCAATTATAATTATTTCATTTTGGGCTTAACTTAGATGTTTCTCACATCAAAAAAGCAAGCAGTACAAGTCTGCTCATTTCTGCTCTTCATTTATTCATTTACAGTTTGTTTTTTGTAGTGCTAAGTAAGGATCAAACCCAGGGTCTTGCATATGCTAGGCAAGTGGTCTACCATTGAATTACACCCTCAGCTCCATTTAGAATTGTCTTAGTCTGAACTTTACATGAACTCTGGGACACTCTTGTTTTCTTGTTCAATTTTCCAAATTGCCTGAGTTCCTCCTTTAAAAGAGAATCTTTAGGGGGCCAGGGATTTGGCTCAATGGTTCTGCCACCTGCCTCGAAAGTACAAGGGTCTGAGTTTGATCCCCATACAAAAAAAAAAAAATGAGAGAGAGAGAATCTTTAGTTATAAGAGACTAATGGGTTTATAAAACCATAATACTGAAAGTACTTTAAAATTACTTATGCTATAGTTTTTGAAAGAATACTGAAGCACAGATTAAGCCCCCTTCAGTGATTTTGATAAAAGATAGTAAGGGATACCTGGTAATAGAAAGGCTGAACTGCAGTAACAGACTTGCATATCTCCTGATTCTAAGTGTTTATTCTAGTGTTTCTTCTAGTGGGTTTCATGTACTTCTTTCTAGGGGGTTATATGAAAAACTTTTTCATTATGTGGTATGAAGAAAACAAGGTTTTTTATTCTGTCCTTTCAAAATTTCCAGTTAGGTGTGTACGCATATGCTATATACACAATAACTGATATTATATGTTAATTACAAATATACAACATATGTAGCTTTTCATTTCAATTGAACTCCACATATTAAGGAAAAACTGCTGTATTTTAAAAGAAAAATGGTATGGCATCTTTGATCATCTTTGCTTCCTTGGTGATAACATTATTTAACAATAGACTTGAACAGTTGTTCATTTTAAAATTGTTTTATGATGAGTACTTTGTAAAGCTGCTTGCAAAATAGCTTTTGTTTTGGAATAATTACCAAAAATTATTTGACTCTAAAAGTAGTGTGTATTATATGTGATTAGGGACATTTAGCAAAGGGCAAAGAAGAAAACAGCACCATAATCCTTTTGGCTCAAAGATCATTGCTACCACCCAGAGCCATGTATATGACTGGACATACATATACATATTACACACAATATTGTTGTCATTCTTTATGTAATGACTTAAATTTTTTCTTCTTGAGAAGTTAAAAGGAAATTCAAATGATAAATGTATAATTAGGTTTACAAATATTTCATTATAATTTACTCATTTTAGAAGTTACTGGGAATTATTTTTCATGTCTTTATATTCATTTAGACTATACATTGATGGTGAACCTATGGCACACATGTTGTTTGCTTTTTAGACAAAAGATGTTAATGTATGAGTTGTTTTTTCTAAACTAAAACCTCAGTATTCAGGTTTAATTGCATTGTTGGCACTTCGCAATAAATAAGTGGGCTTTGGGTTACAGTTTGGTTACTAGTCTCTAAAAGGTTTGCCATCACTGGAATATGCCATATTGTACTCAATCAATCCCTTGCTTTTGGAAATTTAGTGTCCCACACTCACTTCTGCCATAAATGCTTAGATAAACATATGTCTTATGATAAAGTTTTGAAAATAAGAGTTTGGTGCCAAAGCATATGAAGTTTATCAATTTATATTCCCACAAACTTGAGTACTCATTTTCCCAGTATTTCAGCAATCACTGGTTACTATTAAAATATTTGATAGGTTAAACATCTGGTTTAACGTGAATTTCTTATGAGTGAGATGAAATATTCTTTCCCCTTTTTGGCCATCATTATTTGGTAAGTTGTTAATTCATAAACTTTGCCCACTTTTCCCTTAGTGTAGTATTCATATTTTAAAGATGCATTTATAAATATTACTCATATATTTAAAACTTTAATCTTTTATATTGTGAAAAATTTTATAGTTTGTCACCTTTTACAGTTTACAATTTTATGTAATCTAATGCTTCTTGAAAACTGGTCTGCAGTCCTAATCCTTTTCCTCATTGTCTTCATTAGCCTTTTTTGAAAATGTTTGGACAAAGTGGCTATTTATTGGTTTAAAGGTGTTTTGCTTTGTTTTGAGGCTTAGCAGTTTTCTCTATTCTGAGAGCCAGTTAAATATTTACCTATATATTTTTTTCTTAGCTTTTTATGGTTTTAGGTGTTCTTTGATGTTTTTTTGCAATCTGGAATTTGGGAAAGTTAAGATGTTAGGAAGGAAAGGATCTTTTGCTCAAATAGTTAACCAATTAATGTTTTGGAATCTTACCTATCATTTTTCTGTTTCTGATTTGAAATGCCAACGCTGCTACCTTCTGTTTTCTTGGTATGGCATTTTGATGGGTCATGTATTAAATTTGAAAAAAAGTATATTATGGTTGTAAAGACACTGAATTTGGCTACAGAGTTATGGATCTCAGTCTTATTTATTGGCTCTATAATGTTAAGGTGAGTTATTGAAATGAGCCTTAATTCAGAGATCTTTGAATATAAGAAAACAATTTTTATTAAAATGGAACACTACCTGGAATAAGTCACAAAGATATCTAGAGTGTTTCTGTGTAAGTATTTTTTCTGAGGGCAAATTTTAGATTCCTTAAGAAGAAGCACTTGAAAGGAAAAGCAACTTATTTGGTGGTAAAGATTCTGACATTTTGCTTCATTTGTCCTAGCAAATGTGAGAGCTACCAGCCACATGTGGTTATATAAATTTAAATTAATTAAAAGGGAAAATTAAAAATTCATCCTTCATTTGTAGCAGCCGTGATATATTCCTAATAGCTACCTGTGGCTAGTGGCTACCTTTCAACAATGCAGATGTAGAACATTTCTGTTATGCAAAGTTGGGCAGTGCTGTAGTCTACTGGGGAGTGCAATAGTCTAGAATTGAATTTATTTGAACCTTGCCTAGCCTATTGTCGATGGCAGATAAACAGGCACAAATCTGAAAGGAAAGACGGTAAAGAGAATAATGAATAGGTCAAAAATGGAGTAACATAGTAAAGGTTATATGAAAAAATAACATAACATAAAAAATTGTTATAGAGCAAGAAAAAATACTGACTTTGTTTAGAGAGTGTTGCTTCTTAGGAGTTGGATATAATCTCTGATGTAGGTACTTCAGCAGCTTATAGGAGCTTTACTATATTAAACAATATGTCGAGGTGATTTGCTTCAGTTGAGATATATCTGATTTTGAAGGCAGGACTGTTTGGTCATAGTAGAATGGGAAAGTTATTAGAATATAAAACAATAATATATTTCTTTAGATTGTTAAAAATCATATACTTGTGCCTTTTAGTGAGTTTTAAGAATTTAGCACTGTGATAGGTATCTAGTTATTTGCTGTACTAATCATGTACATGTCTTTATAAATGCTTAAGATTTGAAAAGAGCTTCAAATACTTATTGAGCTGTTAAAGAAAAAACTGAAACTTTTTTGAAGTGTTAAAATCTTGATTAAGAAGTCAGCAAAGTTTTATCAAAATTTTTTATTGAAGTATTACAACTGCAAGTCTTGACAAATGAAAGGGTTTCTGTGTGAAGTAAACAAGCATCTTTGAGGAGTATTTTGGGGAAACATAGGGTTCATTTGTTAATACCTTAAATTTTTTTCTAGGGTTGTTAAAATTTTCTCCCTTCTTTCTTGATACACATTTCCTGAGAGCAATTACTGGCATTAGAAATACAATGATTTTTAGTTCCTTTGCATTAGTGGATTATGTTAAATAAAATGTCTTTTAGTCTTTTTTCATCTTAATTAGTAAATTAAAACATTTTATAAATTATTATATGTGAGTTATACTAAACTGTGAGGAAACAAACATGAATTATACTTTATTCTTATTCTCAAATATCTTACAGTAGGCACAAACATTTTGTCACTGTTCATGCAATGACATATATGAGCAATATAAAAACATAAAAATTGTACTTAAGCAGTAAAATAAGGAAGAAAATTTCTATTACAAAGTTACTCCCAAATACTTCATTATAGAATCCAACATTATCATTAGAAAAACAATATATAGAACATTCAGATGGATACAATGAAAATTAAACTTTCCTTCTATTCTACCATTTCCTTACAGGCAACTAAATCATGTTTTATGTGACATTTCTAAACATTATCTTAAAACTTACATGTTGTGTTATTGTGTCATTAGATTTTGCACCTCCTGTGTCTGCATTTCCGTTTACATTTCTTTTCCATCTGCTGTTGTGCCTCTCAGTTTTTTCATTTCATTCTTTTCAGCTATAGCTGAATTTCCATGTTGTTTTTTGGGTTTTCACTTCTCTACTGAAATTTCTGTTTTATTCAGGACTGTTTTCTTCTTTTAGTTCTTTGTATATACTTTAATTGTTTAAATATAAAACGTCCTTTGAAGTCTTTGTTAAATCCAACATCTTGGCCCACTTGGGATAAATTTTTATTGGCTATGTTTTATTGCCTTCTCATATTTCATAAATTTGGTTGAAATCTGGACATTGTATTCTTTATTAGCTTGGTCTCCTGGGGGCAGGGTAGAGGGAAATCCATTTTGTACCTCTATAGTTTGGTGGTCAGCCAAGAATTTAGGCAGAGATTATATTTTGGAATTGCACTTCACTGTGAATCTGTTCTTAATTTCCAGTTCATCTTTTAATGGTGGTCTCCGTTCAGTGAGTAAAGACTTCACTTTTCTGGTGCTTGAGCTGTGTATGGTTAGAAAATAGACTCAGTCAGTAATCAAACTCAGATCTCATGCCATATAGTTTTTAAGGGTAAGTTCTTCTGTGGTCTGTACCTGCTCTTTTGCCAGGCTACCCACATGCATATTCAGCTGTCAGTGAGGGATTTGTGTATAGTTTATGCTCAGAATTTGGGTTTTGCCTTCTCTGTGATCCTTCCACTCTCAGTATGTCTGCCTTAAATTTCCACCTGCATTTCCATCCCTGAAGTTTTCTCTACCACTTTAAGCAGCTGCCTGATTTTTTCATTGAATTTGAGGGGTGAGGAAGGCAGACAGGAAAAAAACTTGGAACTGAGCTTATAATTTTGTCTCTTCCTGTTATATCTTTTCAAGGGTAAATCTTTCTTAGTCTCTCCAGATTTAAATAATTGTTTTCTAGAAGGAAGATCATGATCACATCAGCTGGCTGTATTTGTAGGAGTTTCCTTTTTATCTCTGATTACCATTTTTTAAAACGTTGCTTCTACCTGTTTTTTGGCCATCATATTATCTGTGTAACATTTAGTTACTGAAGATCCTCCAGTTCTTGATGTTCCTAAAAAATAACAGTTCAGTGAATTTATAGGTTTATATTATACTCCATTAAAAATATAAAATGGGTTAACCATCGTGAGGAAATTACAGACATTTTCTAGAAAAGTTTCAAAACTATCATGGTGATTATTTCTTTTATACAAGAGGGAACGATTGAAAAATACAGGAAGCATTTAAATTTTTTAATTTATTACAGTGAAAAACACATTGCCATCAATCCATCTCAAAATATTTTCCCTCACTTTGAAGTTGTCTTTCATGTTTTTACAAACATGATAAAAATATGGTGAATGTTGCTCCTGAGTGCCAACATTACAGTGTGTTCTCATCCACCTTAGTTATCAGATCTGGCACTCTGCAACTTCTGGCTCTTTTCCAAAGCCAAAATGACCATGAAAGCTAAATATTTTGAATCGATGAGGACATTGAGGCAGCCATGACAGTTAAATTAGGGCACAAAAGATGTCTTCTAGCACTGTTTCAGACAATGGCAAGAATGATAGGATGTGTGTTCAGATTACTGTAATAATTTTTAAACAAATTTATAACACTTTTATCATACCTCATTTTCTTCTTTTTGGGTTTTACAATCTCTATTTTTGAGGATGTATGCTTATTAAACTGCTACTGGACTGAATGAAGTAAGGCTGCTCACCAAATATCAGGCTATTTATACCAAGAGACAAGGTGTTGAGGCAAGGAAGGTAGGAACTTCATTCAAAGTATGCTGGCTGGTTAAGATGGTGGAGGACTCTTGTCCAAAGTCCATCTTGCTTGGAGAGTGATTTAGGAGTGGTACCATACATGAGTGATGGGTGTTCCCAGATTGGTCAGTGCCTTCTCACAGTGGGGTGGGTGATGCACGTCTGATCCTAAATGAATAGTCAGAGATGCCTTGCATTTTTGTCTTAGAACAAAGGTACTTTTACAGCTGGAACCATCATCTTCCAGTAATTTGCAAAATGATGAATACAAAGGGAAAGAGGAGAAGAACCTGATATATGTTCTCTGGGCTTTTAGAAAAACATGGAGTTGTTCCTTTGGCCACATATGTACAAATCTACGAATAGGATGATACTGTAGATATCATGGGAATGGGTACTGTTAAAAAAGGAATGCCATGCAAATATTACCATGGCAAAACTGAAAGAGTCTACAGTGTTACCCAGCATGCTGTTGGCATTACAAAGAAACAAGTTAACGGCAAGAAGATACTTGCCAAGAGAATTAATGTGCACATTAAGCCTATTTCACAGTCTAAGAGTCTGTAGATGGCTTTCTTAAATGCATTAAGGAAAATGATCAAACAAGAAGGAAGTCAAAGAGAAAAGTACCTGGGTTCAATTGAAGTGTCAAGCCTGCCTGTCCCAAAGCAGCACACTTTGTGAGAACCAGTGGTCAGGCACCTGAGCTGCTAGAACCCATTCCATGTGAATTCATGGCATAAGTGGGGGAATGTAGCTCTGCTGTTAAGCTGAGGTGTTCTAGGCTCTGGGTTCAATATCCAGCATTGCTTAAATATGAAAAAAAGCTCTTCATTTGTAAGAGTGGTTTTCTTTATTATTAAAGTTTTTGGTGCCCTTGCCCCCCAGTGAAGTACTTGGAGCAGATCATTAGTTGTGTTATATGTTTACCCTTTATATTCAGTGTTTTCTTGCTGAACAATGTGAGACTTCATGCAGATGTATACCCAAATGGCCATATATTTATGAAATATTTGATTGGTTTGAAGATAACAGTGGTTTTCCAAATTACCTTGGGGAAAAAATACATGAAAATAAGTAGAGTGAATTCTGTGGCATTAGTTAAATAAATTGTTTACAGCCAAAAAATAAAAATAAAAAGATAGTTATTTCTTCATGCTCTTCTTGTCATTGATTGATTAGTTTTCCCAGGAGCAATTTCTGACTTAGTGCCCAGTGGATAGGCTAGAAGGAGTAGCTGCCTCCAGGCTTTTTGCTGATTGCATACTTCACTGGATTATTGTGGAAAACAAAGTCAGGTGAGGTTAAATAGGGAGTCTCAGACTCCAAAATGATCCTCACATTTTTTTATTCTTCTGATTTTTTTTTTCCATCTAGGCTTCTTTGAAGTCTTTCTGTGTGGTTTGTACAGAGTCAACTGTGTGAACTTTCCTGTGTTTGTTGTTTTGTTTGCCATGCTCAAGTGATTAATTTACTCTATGGTACTTGATCTCTTCCTTCTGCATTTGCCATATAGGGAAGGTTACCTTTGGACATTTAGCTGGCTTGCTTGTCTTCTTGGCTACCTCCATGTCAGTCTCTACCATCCACACTTCTGGGTATTTGGCTTCCTGTTCAGCTGAAGGCAATCTTTGGTTCTGCCAGTTCTTCTCTTAACTATTAGAACTTTCTCTCCCATAATCACACTTCAATTACTTTGCATTTGGAAGATAAAAATAAGTTCCTTCTAACAGAGAAGCTTTTATGTAGTGCTGTTGTTTAGGCTGAGATCTCAATATGATACAAAGCAAGGATAGTTGAGGTTTAAATTCTGTAATAAGGAGTAAAAATATCAATTACTATAACCTTAGTTTAGTACATAGAACATGGGCTTTGATTAAATTGGGATTTTAATCCTAGCTCTAAGATCTTATAGATGAAATAGGGCTGTTATAAGCTTTAAATAGAATAAATTATATAAACTTCTTAGTTCCTTGATGCAGTAAGAACAGAATAAATTTTCTCCTTACACTACATGGCTTTCTTTTCTAATACTTCTGTGGATCATTTGTCATTAATTAGTGCTACCTGAAAACAGTTTTCCATGGAGTACTTATTTATTATGTTATTGTTGTCTTGAAGATTCTGTTATAACTAAACCTTCCCCCTTTTTAAAGAGTTATAATTAAGAAAAAGGGAAGAAACTCAATTTACCTTTCACTCAATTGACTCTGGACAGTCTCCTGCATGAGTTGTGCCCCTCATGCTCAGTTGTTAGCAGCCTCTGTTTAGGTGATCTCTGGATTATTTGGAATTTGTTATTTCTATTATGTATCAAAATGAATTGAACAGTGACATTTTCTAGATACTTTGTTTCAGTAGTCCAGCAGTTTTTTGCTAGGCCCTCCTGGCTGAAGGGTTCATGGAGTGAGAAACAAGGATGAGAGATTAAGAAATTTAAAGAATAAAGAAAGAAGGCAAAGACTACAGTAAAGTTTACAAAGCTGAGGCCAGGTGGAAACTTTGTCTTGATGAGACAAAAAGCTTGGCTTACATCCTCAGCACCTTTATTTATAGTGTATTTATACTGTTTATTTACAGTGTATTTATAGAGTAGATAAGGAAACTGTAAAGGGGATGCCTGATTGGAACAGGGTCTGCAGGAGATAATGCTTGATGTTTCTCTGGCAAATGGGTGGGAAGGAAGGGTCCGAGCCTTGCTCTACCACATCCTCTGCAAGAGGAAACAAGTTAGGCCTGGCCCTAGGGATTTACATCGGATTGCTCCCAGCATTTCCCCCTGCTCTGTTTTGTAGCTGTAGCTTGTGATGATGGCTCAAGGCAAGTTTAGTGAGTTGTCTTAGGAAGACTTTGGAGGACTAGCAAACATTACTAGTATCAACAGGAAAATCAGAAATTTTCTTATCATAGCAGTGCTGTATTAGGCTAGGTTAAAAGGATTGAATCTGTTTAGCAAATCAAGAACAGATTTTGTTCTGTCTTTATTGGTTAAGGAAACTAACATAAGTGTGTAGAATAGACAAGATCTCTTAATTGAAGCTTTTGGAGATCTAGGCTGAGACTGGTGTAATGAAAGATACCTATCAAAACTGTAGCAAACTTTTTAAAATAGTGTAGATAAAAGAACCAAAAGGGAGTGCCTGATTGGAACAGAAGGTAATGCTTGATATTTCTGGCATATGGGTGAAAAGATAGTCTTCTTCTTGGCCTGGCCTTGCTCTACAGCACCCTCCAGGAGAGGAGGTGAGTTAGGCCTGGCCATAGTGATCTGCAGTGTATTGCTCCCAGCATTTGTTAGGTTGTAAGGTCCAAATGATACATTTTAGTTTATCTGATTTGACATCTATGCTGAAATCCCTTAACAGCAAAGATTTAGATAAAGGAAATGGAGCCCTAAAAGAAAGATATTACAGTAGAGCAAATGTGCAGTTTAATGGTACTAATGAGCAGCCAAAAGGTGTATTGTTGATAGATGATAAGAGTTTATGAATAAAAAGTTAGTCAAAAGAAAATTTTGAAATAGACTTAATATGGGGAAATGAGATGTCAAGGCTGTCTTCAATATTTTTTACTTGATGAATAGAGATGACCCTAGCTAACATGGGAGGCCAAGATGATGAAACTAGGTTTGTTGAATTGGGGAGCTTGGTGAACAATTTTAGATGGCAAGAATGAAAATACAAATTGTATATAGTAGGTAAATCCTGATATTCTCAGGGTTTCCTTTTGTTTACCACCTCCTTGGACCCAGCAGACAGGGAAGGGAGAGGATCATGGAATCCTAAAGAGCACCAAGATGTAATGAGAATAAAAGGTAGGGAAACTGCAAGAATTTGAGTTAGATATGCTGTTGATTAGGGCCAAAGGGAGAAGGGGAGAAAGTGGGAGAGGAGAAAAGAGAAAGGAGAAAGGAAAGGAGAGGAGACAGGAGCAGATGGCCTAAGGAGCCATGAGAGGAATCATTTTTTTTCTCTTACTAGGATGTTAGAAGAATGATGCCTAACTTACAGTAGCATCTTGTAAATCACTTGATATATGCTTAGTAAGTGCTTGAATGAATGAATGAAATCCAAAAAATTTTATGTCAGTGTGGCACAGAGGGTGATTAAATGGACAAAATCGTTACTCATTACAAACAGTATATAATGTGTCAGTTGTCTTTTAAGCATTTCTTTTATCTATAGCTTAGTTGTAAAATTAAAAAGTACACTAAAATGTGTAGACAGGTAGGCACCTTTCCCTTAAATATCTCAATTTGAATTTTACTTGTTTTTAGCATCTTATATTCCCATGACTATTGAATAAAAGTAACAGACTATCTTTCACATGGTAATACTGTAGTTTTATTGGCAAATAAGATGTGAATATGATATCTTTTTAATTGCTTTCATTATAAACGGCTAAATTAGATAGAAGTTAATAGGCAGCCAAAGAAAGATCGGGCCCTTGAGGGAGTCAGTGCTGAAGGTGAGACACACCAAGATTGTGGCTGGAGGCCTAGAGATAAACAGCATGTTGAGATTGTAACTGTGATTAGTACCATCTGGCCCAGTGAGCCCTTGTAGGCATCAGACATACAGGTGGGTGACCAGAACATCCTGTGACCCCCTTTCCAGGAATGCCTTTGTTCTTTCCATGTACCTTTGTTATATGACTCATTTCCCTATTGGATCAATATTAGCTAAGCAACTATACATACTTGTAATCCTGTAGGTGATTGTGGTTTGACCCACATGGTATCCATGTTGGAATTTGCTGTATAAAATACTTTGTTTTGGTACTGGGTATTGAACTCAGGACCTTGAGCTTGCGAGGCTGGCAACGGCACCGCTGAGCTAAATCCCCAGCCCCTGCATAAAATATTTTTGGCAAGCGCCTCAATAGCCATCCACTCGGACCCTCTTAAAAATCTGGAGCTATTCTTCTTATTTCCAGCAACTCTCCTAACTTCTTCCTTTGGTTCATGACTTAGTTCTTCGATGTTGTGAGGCCACAAACAGCATATCTGTCATCTAATAGGTTGGGAGTTACTTTCCCTATAACAGTTTTAGCTAAACATTTACTTTTTTGTCTCTTGCTGTAAAGTACATGTTCATTAATTTCAGTAAGACTGATTAGGAGACACATATTGGTAATTTCCCTACTGCTAGATGTGTGGTACCCACTGTAATAATGATAGAATCTCACTTATTCATTTCTGGGAGCTTATTTTTTTGGTCACTGCTTCCTGTCCTTTCAGACCATTCTTTCTCTCAGAAGGTATCTGCGGCTCTCCTAATCACATGTGCGTCTCTAATAGTTAAGGGTAAGGAAGAAAAAATGGTCTTGTAAAGAAATGTTAATCCCTAAAATAGTTAACTGGAAGATTGCATAATTCGGGAGAAAATGTTCTCAATCTCATCCTATAGAATATGCTAAATTGCTACATCTTTCTTTTTCTGCCTTTTTTCTTGCTGTTCTTCAGTTTTCGTTTTTGCTTTGATGACTTTTTCCAGTTTTTTTCCTGTCTCTCTGATTCATTCTTTTTTCTTTTCTGCCTCATCTTTTCAGTACAGATAGCCATGATATAAAGTTGAAGTTTTGATGTTTCCTTTAAAGAAAACTTTTATTTTTATAATTAAAAACTGAGATGACATTGAGGTACTTTTGTGTTCAGAACAATTTCATGGTTTTGATGTTCAGCTATCACCTGATTTTTTAATGATCCAGTGATCCTTCAGGATATAGATTTTCTTTTCTAGATGACTTCAACAAGTAAACCAGATAGCATTTGCTTAGTGATTTGAATCAGCTGTTGTGCAGTGCTTATTTTTCACCTTTCCCATTTTTGTTTCACTCATTGATGTAATTACTTATTTATATATTAAGATGTTGAAAGTTGGGTGTGCGGCTCATGCCTATGCTCTCAGCATTTGGGAGGCTGAGGCAAGAAAATCCCTGTGAGTTCAAGGCCAGCCTGGCCTAGATAGTGAGTTCAGGGCCAGCCTGAACTACGTATAGCAAGACTCTGTCTCAGAAAGCCAAATATGTTCACATATGATAAGATTTCCAACTGTTTTTGGAAAGAAGGTAATAAATACCTATGAGGAAAAACTGAAATAGTCGAATAGTTTCTCTAAAATGAAGCCATTTTTCTACATATTTTGATAGAGTCAGAATTTAATGGATTTATCTTTGATATTTGCAAAACTGTACTAAAGTAATGTAAAACTCAGGAAGGTGGAGTATTTTCCCAATTTTGGAATTTCCCCCAGTTTTTTGGTACCAGGGGTCGAACTCAGGACCTTGCACTTGTGAGGCACATGGCGGCACCACTGAGCTAAATCCCCAGCTGGAATTTCCTTTTTACTTTTTCTTTCCTATTAAGTTTATTGGTACATTTTAGGTATACAATACAGTTACATTCATCATTAGGATCTTGTACCTTTGCAGGATGTATCTTGGTTCTTATTTTTTCCCCATATCCCTGCCCTCCCTTCACCCCTTTTACTTTTATGTACAACTTCCCCTTAACTTAAATCTCATTAGTCTTGTACCTTTGCAGGATGTATCTTGGTTCTTATTTTTTCCCCATATCCCTGCCCTCCCTTCACCCCTTTTACTTTTATGTACAACTTCCCCTTAACTTACTTCTTTCAAATCCAGCTTAGGAGCAGGGGTCAGGAAACCTAGGTTTAAAGTGAAATTTATATAATTGTTCAAATTTGGACAGAGATATATAAATTTGCTTGTCATTGGTTTCTCTTTTTGTGTTTATGATCTCAAAAAATCAACTCTGATCTATTTTCAAACAAGTCTGAACATATTTCAAGTCAAAACTAATGTATGTACTAAATTATTATTGTTTTTTATAATCCTACCATTGGCCAGTATTGTGAACTTTGACAAAATTACCAAAATTCTAACATTGTTTTCTATTCTGTATGTGGACATTCTAATGCCTACTTTGCAAGGTTGTTGTGAAGATTAAATTGGATAGTGAATATACTTTTTTAAATGCTTAGTTCAGGTACTCTGAAGCTATTGAGTTTTCTTATAATTTTATAGAACTATAATAGATTTAAATCACAAGCCTTGTATATGAAATACATAATAAATAAATGGTTGTAGTGATAAAGTGTTTTTGTGGTAATTTGCACTATAAGGAGACATCAGAATGTTTACATACATTTATTTTTGGGCAAAAATTAAATTTCTATTCTGGGTCTTTAACTTGGTTAAAGGAATAATAATTGCTATTTGGTCTTACTAGATTCTTTGTTAAGCATCTTAACCTCTAGTAATTAAGAAAAGTGCTTCAGCCGGGCATGGTGGCACACACTAGCAATCCCAGCACTGGGAGGCTGAGGAGGAGGATCACAAGTTAGAGCCCAGCCTGAGCAACTTAGTGAGACCTTGTCTTTAAAGAATAAATTTAAAAAGGTCAGTGTGGAGGCTGTGGGTTTAATCCCCAGTACCACCAAAAAAAAGAGTTCCAGAAGAATTGTTCTGTGAAGTATCTTTACCTTTTTGATATTATATTGATGCTTAGAGAAACATGAAGTACCTTGACAGTTGTTCATTAACAGTAAATAATGCATTGTCAATTTGTTGCAGAAGGGTAGCATATTTAAAAGATGAATCAAATGAAAAGTACCTCAAAATTTATAGGGCTTATTATCATCTGATTTGTGGTTAGGTATGTTTAACATTTTGTGATCTATTGTCACTTTAAAAATGTCACAATAATATCAAGTATATAAAATTCTATGGCTATTTCATTCTACATGGAATAGATTTCAAGGTGCACACTACTCTTTTATGTAGGTTATAGGTGCTACATGTGTGCTTTCAAAGCAGTAGTGTGAGGAAACTTGAAGTGGGATGGCAGGACGGCCTCATCCCTATGACAGTAACTCCAGTGATCCAGAGAATTGGGATCGGAAATTGCATAGTAGACCTCGTAAACTTTATAAACATTCAAGGTAGGTAGAAAATACGTATTTCACATACAATGCTTTGCTAAAATAGAATATAAAGACTACTACTGCATTTGGCTGTGGCAAGACCTGTCAGAGAATGGGACTGGTTTCAAAGTACAGTATTGTGCATGGTTGTATTTCTACTTAATTTTTAGAGAAACATTTCTTTCCTTTTAATTATTTAATATTTGTATATTACTTGTCTCTAAATTATGTCAAAATCTTTGTTGACCTTGTGATTAAATGTTAATTGGTTACATTGGAAACTGTGACAGGCAGGCTTGTTCTTTGTATTTTAAAGTCTGTAATAGGAAGTTATTTTATACTATAAATATATTATGTGTGCAGATTACACATGATAGTTTATAGGTTAATGTCAGTGTTTGACGCCATATTTTTAACTATGTGAATTTATGTTGTGTTGTCACATTGATCCTAATAGAAAATCTCTCTGGAATAACTTTACCTGTCATTTAAAATTTGATGGATGAAATTAAATTCCATTCAAAAGTTTTCACTCATCTGTATATTCATTTTAAACTTTCATTTTGTATTCTGTGACTAATTAAAGAGGAGTGCTTCACTTAAGAATATTTTGTGGTTTGATATTTTAAGGTGTTGACAGCTCATAAACCTCACATATTACAGGTATGTAAGCATGTTTTTATAGAAGATTTTACTTTGTGAATATTACTTGGAAGGTGTTTTAACTTTTAACTTACTTCAGTGTAATATTTCCCTGATCATTGATAATAAATACCAGCTTTCTTGAAAAAAAAGCCATGATAATTAAAATCCTTTTTGTAATTTTAAAGAAATAGTTTGGTTTCTTTTAAATTGTACATTAAAGCTAGAAAATTAGTGACTTTTTAAATCTCTTGAGAGGATGAATTCAACTCTAGTGGACTTTTGATGTGATGAAGTCTTAAAGTATAAAAGTTAAGTTGACTTGACTTTAATAAATTTTAAGTATATGCCAGAGAGTATGAATGTTTGTTGTGTTGCTTTTTGTGTGTTGAATGGGATTCTAGTTGTTTTTGTTTTCAAGATTAGTTTTTAATTTTGTCGCATTAGTGGGACTATATTATCTACTAGGTTGTACATGTGTTTTCAGGTGAATTATATGTTACCCTTCCTAATTGTTATAGTTCTGTTAATTTACAACATAGTATTCTATAAAGAAGAGATGACAGGGGTAGAAATAAGTCATTTTTTTAAAGCTACATTCATACAGTGGGAAAAATTTATGAAAATATACAGTACTTTTTTCCATTGCTATTGTTTCATTTCAATAATTTGTTGATGGCTGTGTCATTAGTAATTTTGGAGCTATTTTTAGCTACACAGGATTGTTTAAAGAGAAATATTAAAGTCAAATAAAAATAATATCAATAAATTGACCATAAGAGTTTTTTTTTAAATAGATCTAAAAAAGTATAGTTTGACTTTTAAAATATGGTACTTTGGGAACTGATAGGTAACTAATTTGCTGAGAAGTTTTAAAAACTAACGATCAGCATGCTTTATTGAGAATATGCCCTCACTTCAAGTGTGTAAGGGTATTATGGAATGCTTTAATAATAGCAAATGGATCAATTAGAAGACTACGTGATATTTAAACTGTAGTAATGAATAGTAAAAGTTCAGAGACAGAATCACTATCAATTTTACTGGGTAAAAATAAAACAGGCTAATCCTGGATGATTAGAATATTAGAGTAGATGAAGGATATTTCTGTCAGGAACTTGCATGAAATTACCTTGACTGGATCTCAAAGTGGAGTTCTGGATAGAACCACAGCTTCCATTTGTCGGTGAAAAAAAATGAGGTTAATAGCCTTTCCTAAGGCTATACAACTTGTAGATGGAAGAGCTAAAATTTATAAACATGGTTCTTGTTCTTTTTCAAATATTGATTAATTTATTATAATAGGCCAGATATAATAAACCTCTGCTACCCATCACCCAGCTCAAAGTTATGAACTCATGGAGATTTTGTTTCATCTATCTGCTCATCCTTTTTTTATTTCCATATTTTTCATCTATTACTAATTTTTTTTTTTTACTTTAATGATGTTTGGTTAAAGGAAAACCACACAAAACTCTAGCATAAATTAGAGATGATGATGGTGGTGGTGGTGGTGGTGGTGGTGGTGGTATTATTTTGTTCATAAGAAGTCCAGAAGCAAGAAATGACTGATGTATGTTTAGTTGCCTAAGGATTAAAAATCTCTATTTCCCTGACTTTTCCCTTGTAGTCACAGTGGCTCTAGCCACCTTCTAGACTAGATTAAAGAGTCAAGGAAATTATATCAGGAAATTAATATCTCAGAAATTCCCACGGTATCTGTTTATAATTCATTGGCAAGAATAGTGTCATTTGGCCAACTTTGGATCAGGAGAATTGAGAGTATAATTTTTAAACTGGCATATTGCTAACTCAAACAATGAATAAAATGGTTTAAGTGAGTAAAAAGTAAAGAAATAAGTCTGGTTTTCTTTACTGGTTCAACTTTTATGGGTAATCTAAAAGTCATCTTTAAATGTGTTCTGTTTTATGTATATTTTTTAATACCCTGTGTTTTTAGTATTTTACTTTTTATTTGTTTTCCTCACCTTTCTTTCTTGACTATGATCCAAAGAAATATTTTGATTTATAAAAGTAATAATAATAGTTTCTTATGTGTACTTACTCGTGGTTGATATTTTAGGGTTTGGTGGTGTTGGCTTATAATTTCTACTCCATCTACTACAATTAAAAGTATTCATCTCTAAATGTTCTTTTAGACATAGGCTCAGTATGTATTATGCTCTGATATAAAAGACAAGATAGAGAAACTGTTCTAGACATAGCTGAACTTCAGGATGCCTACAATCTCTCTTCAGATGTATCCAAGTAGTTTAAAAATTAGTGAAATTTGTTTTTGTGTTAATTGTATAGTTAATACTTGTGTAGAGGGGCTTAATAGCTTGCTAAAGATGTTAAAGTTCATTTCATTTGAAGTATATCTGGCCTGAATTGTGACAGCTTTTCTTTAAGTTATGAGTTAGAGGAGTTTTTGCTGTTTAAAAAAGAAAAAGAACACCTCTTCTTTATAATATTAAAATGTGTAGGTAAAAAAGTAAGCTGAGAGTTCTTGAATATTTTGAATTGTGTGGAATATGAGTATATAAAATTTCAAACATCTGCAGTCTTCTCAGGTTACTAAAGATAAATGCATCATACATTCAATATCAGACTTTGCCGCAAGGTTCCATTCCCTTGTAGAAGTACGCATGCTCATTTCTTCTGAGACTGCATGAAGTGTGAGCATTTCATTTTTCCTCTGGAAGTCACTCCCTAGTCCCACTTTCAGCATCTGTTTAGAATGGAAAAGTTTGGTTGCTCAAAAAAATTATTATTGAGTGGGTTATTAAAAGTCCAAATAATATTTTCTCTTTGGTTTTAATGACAAGCTTTACTGTTCAGAATGAATGGACAAATTTTGAAGGGAATAGAGAAAGTTAGCTACATCCTCGTTTTCTAAAACCTGGCAAGCTGGCAGAGCTAGAATTAGCTTTACAGATGGCATTTGGTAACATATCTACATATCTCTAAGCCCTTGTCTCCTGCATTTTCTTCCGCTTGTCTGTCAATTATAATGTCCAATCACTGCTCAGAGATGGAGAAATGGGATGATCACAGCTCATAAGATGCTGTTTGGTTAGAAGCGTCAGTGCTGCACAACCCACGGCTGAGTCAGTGTCTGTGAGAAAATGAACTGAATTAATATAGAGAGGGGGTTGAATCTCTGAACATTTACAGCCTAAATAACCTGCAACAGCTTTATTACACAGTAGAGGGAGGAAAGCTAAAGGAAGTCTATGGACAGGTGAGGTAGGGGGTGATTGGGAAATTTTCTGATTGTTCAAAGGAATCTTGAAGATGATAGAAATATTAGATGTGCTAAAGTTTCTTAGTAATGCCCAACGATGCTGACCTGGCTTTCAGTGCTGCATTGTGTGAAAGAACAGAATCCCTTTATACTCTGATTTCAAAATTTTTTTCTTGTTTTTGTGTGTCTACCTTGGCATATACTAAAGGAAGGTGTGTATTAATTTATTACATGATATCTCTGGGTTATAATTGTATATACATATATGAATATGAGGCTGAGATTGAGAGAGATGTTGGCTTTCATTTCACTATGATCATTTACATTTCTAGATGTAAAAGATATATATGTCACATTAATGGCATTATTTAAAATAAATGGAGTATATTTTACTGTTTTCAAGGATTTGTTGCATTTTGATTTCAGCGTATTGTTTAATTTTGTATTTTCTGAATATAAAAAATTTAGGGAAAGACTAATTGAGATTTTGATATATTTGAAAATAAAATTCAAGATAGAGAAAAATAATTGAAATAATTTCCTGAAGATGGGTTGGGTATATTTTTACTTTTGAGTGAATTAAGGATTAGGTAAATTACTTACAGTAGTATTTTACAGAACTAAATGTATTTGAAGGATAAACTTCTACAGTAATTGGTTAAAATAATTTACTTTCTAGTCTTTTAAAGAACATACACTCTGAGTGGATTATCTAGATACTGGTGCTGAAACAGAATAAGCCAGTTAAGTTTTTGGATAAATATAAATTAATTTTTAATCAGATAAATTTGCTAAATAAATTGTTCTTTCAGTGAGCATTTATATCTTAGCAGGTTACATATTCACCTGATCAGAAAATTTTAGCACAGTTGGAACATTTTAATAACATATTTCCCCTCTGTTGTCATACTTCCTATTCATCCTTCATTTGTAGGTACTTTTGGGATATTCAGTATTCTAAAATTATTTTAATGTATATGAGTAGTTTGTAACATACTTGCCTTCAAATTGAAGTTTTTTATGATTGCTCTCCTTTAATTTCTAAAAATATGAATGATCATTTTGATGGTGTGTGTGGTCATATATTTGGCTTTTTTGTGTGGCTTTGGGTACACAATTTTTTTAAGCTTCATATAGTAATACAGTTGTAAAAGCAGAAACTTGAGCTAGACCTTTTTATTGTATACTTTTTAGAGTACTTTCCTCTTGTTCTGCTGATTCTTTTAAGATAGTGCCTATTTTATTATAAAAGTGATATATGTATATTCATTGCATAAATTTGGTAAGCACAGAAAAGTATATAGAAGAAATTAATGTTATTGTATTATCAAAATAAAAACACTTTAAATATTTTGTTATATAAACTTTTTCTGTATTTTTGTATAAATATTTAAGAACCAACATGCATATTTTAAAATGATTTCCAGATATTGCTGTCTATACTGTTATATAACCTATTCTTTTTTTAAAAAGGAAAATTATGAACACCCTCTGTGTCATGAAATCATCTCCTATGGCAAAATTTTTAAGAATTGTATAATGTTTTATATATATAAATATTATAATTTCACAAATCTGAGTTCTTCTGGCACTCGATCAGAGCAATGGTCAACATGATTCCATAAGCATAAATTTCTTCAAAAAGGAAGATTGTTTTAGGGAGCTAAATAAAAACATAATTTATTTTCCTGACTAAAAAAAATCCTTAGTGTGATTACAAAGTGAGCTCTTTAAGGATATACAGATTATTTTTTAAATGAAGTAAATATTTATAATAAAGTATAAAAAAATAAATCCTTTAAAAATCAGGAAAACTAGAGCTCAAATGAGCTGAGACTTAAAATATGCTAACAGTAACCAAAAAGGCTGAAGATAAGCAAAATGTAATAATATAACAACGAGGGAAGAACCTCAGCTCTTTAAAGATTCTTTGTGGAAGAGGGAGAACCTACTGCCAACATCAAAAATGTAACAAAACAAACATTGCTAAGGACATAAAAGTCAATTTAGGCATAAAGGTAAAGAATGCATATAGTTAAATGAATTGTTTTCTAGGCTGTTTGGAACATAGTATTATACAAAGAACTGCATGCAACATCTTAAAAGTATCAGTAAATGTGATCTTTTGAAGATTTTATTAGAATATAAGAACTGCTAAAAGATGAGAGATTCTGGACCTGATTTTGAAAGGGTTATAATATTTTGGAATATAAAGTGAAAAGGGTAATTTATGTCCAACTTGAAGAATTTTTTTGGGGGGAGTACTGGGGCTCGAACATGGGTCCTTGTGCTTGTGAGGTAGGCATTGGAAGCACTGAGCTAAATCCCCAGCCCATTGAAGAAAAATATTTTGAAATGGGTTGAAAATAGGTTGTCAGAACAACTTTTAATTTTTCTGTGATGCAGTTAGTAAACTTACAGCAGTATATTTGGATTTAAGCTTGGCTTTCAGGCATTTTTTTTTTTTTCTTTTCCTCCCATGGGTGTAAGGTAAGAGAACTAGTTAGCCACTAGTTGTTTGTGTTAATTTTGATTTTGAATAAACTCATCCAAAGCTAGTTTGATCTTGGAAGGTGGCTTTGTTCTTTGGTTTGTTTTGTTGTTCATCTGGAGGAAGCAAATTATCAAATTTACAGTTAACAATGAAGAAAAAAAGATTACCCAAAATTACCTCTGGAGCTGGATTGTTGGGCAAAATTTAAATGATCTTTTTGGTTCATTTGAAAAACATCAGTATTCATTAAGGTAACAGGTCTTCCCAATATTACATAGAAAAGATCTAAGAATGTAGTTAATAACTTGATATAACGCAATGGTACAATGGTGGTGACCATCATCTCTTCTCCCCAACCCAAACTGTCTCAGTTAATGGAAGAATAAAGCCACTCTGCTATTTACTGAAATGTTGTTTGTTGCCTTTGGTTCTTTGTATATCTAGGTGGAAAAAAACAAAGAAGTTAGATGCCTTATAAATTTGGGGAACAAAAAATTTAAGAGACTTTTAGGCCCGCTCTGGGTAGATGCTAAGGAATCTCACAGTAAGCTCTCTTCAAGTGTTTAGAGAATTGTCCTTAGAGAGTTTTACTGTTCTCGTTTTAAAATGTTTTTGTTGATGTATGTTTTCAGTACATAATGATTACATGCATTGTGGGGAATTGGTACAAGGACATAAAGAGTTATCCTTTAGTAAAGAAATTAAGCTTGATTTGAGTTAGACTTATTTCAGGTTAGGAGCAGGAGCTCTGAAAGTGAATTCCAATATGACACATGGGTCACATGTGAAACCCACCATTCAGTTAACTGTATGATTTCCAGCAAGTAACTTAGCCTCTGCACTTTTCCTTTTTCAACTGTAAATGAGGAATGGTTTTGTGCATTAAGGTGCTTAGTATTGGGCTGGGGATTTAGCTCAATGGAGGACCCGAGTTTGATTCCTAGTACAAAAAAAAATACAGTGCTCATTATTTTGTCTGGAGTTTACTAAATGCCCTGATATTGCCTCATCTTTGTCGTTACTTTTGAGTATTGTTATTTAGGCCCAGCAAGTGGAATTGTAGTTCTCAATATAGGGTGATTATACAGTGCAGTGGGCATTTACAGTGTGGGAGATGTGTTTGATGTTATATTTGGGGAGCTGAGGATTCTACTGTACTAGTATATAGAATTTACACACCAAGGATGTTACTGAGTGTTAGTAATGACCTGGACAGCCTCCCTATAACAAAGAATTATCCAGTAGAAATCCCCGAACTCTGAAGAGTCAAATAAAGATCCAAAGATTTGGATCTTTGGAAAAACTAAGTAAAGGAAAAACTGAGATAGAGCTTTCCAAAGCTAGAGTAAAACTTTTTAAAGAGTAAAACTCTTAATTTTGTTACAGAGCCTTTGCACTTGCTCTTTCCTCAGAGATCTGTATAATTCTGTATTTCTCCTTTTACATCTTGGCTAGACATCTTCCTTCAGAGAGTTCTTCCTTGACTACCCAAAATTTTGATACTCCTGTTTATTCCTGTTTTTTCTTCTCTCTCTCTCTCTCTCTCTCTCTCTCTCTCTCTCTCTCTCTCTCTCTCATTGAGTTTATTGGTACATTTTAGGTTTACAGTACAGTTACATTCATTATGGGGATCTCGTACCTTCACATGACAGGTCTTAGTTCTCATTTTTTTCCCTTTGTCCCTTCCCTCCCTTCACCCCTTCCTTCCTTCCCATTTACAAACACTTTATTTCCATTTTTTTCATTTTCTCATATTTTTTTCTTTTCCCTTATTACCTTTCCCCTACCCTTCCCACTTTCCCTACACCTTTAGCCCTTTTCTTCCTTTTTAACATGGTCAATTATATCATTAGGATCTTATGTACTATTATAGTTTTTCACACAAGAGAAACTATGTGGTATTTATTTACACATGTGTGTCTTATTTATTTCACTTAGGAGTATATCCTCAGTATGTATCCATTTTCCTATGAATGAATCTAATTTTCTCATTCTTTATGGCTGAATAGTATTACATTTTATAGAAAAACCATCTCTTCTAGTGTCTTATTTTTCACTTAGGAGTATATCCTCAGTATGTATCCATTTTCCTATGAATGAATCTAATTTTCTCATTCTTTATGGCTGAATAGTATTACATTTTATAGAAAAACCATCTCTTCTTTATCCAGTCTCCATATTCCTGTTCTTACTTTGTATAAAATTTAGTATATTTATATATGTTCTATATTTCTTTTCACTAGAATGCATTATTTTTGAGGGCAGGCATATTTTCAGTTACATGCAAGACTAGAACAGTAATGATGTGCTGTATGAGTCCTCAGTTTGATAGTATTACATTTTATAGAAAAACCATCTCTTCTTTATCCAGTCTCCATATTCCTGTTCTTACTTTGTATAAAATTTAGTATATTTATATATGTTCTATATTTCTTTTCACTAGAATGCATTATTTTTGAGGGCAGGCATATTTTCAGTTACATGCAAGACTAGAACAGTAATGATGTGCTGTATGAGTCCTCAGTTTGTAGGAGTGCTTGTTTAGCAACATCTCCCCTTAAAAAAGCTTCTAAGCCAGAATCAAGGTAATAAACTTAAAAATTTTTTTTAAATCTTTCAGTTCCTTACTTTGTACATAAAATTAAATTTATCTTTGGAAAACTTTTACCTTGTAGTAAAATGTTTAGGTTGTTTTTTTGTTTTTGGTTTTTTTCTCTCTCAGAATTATGAATTTGGAGGTCTTTGGTTTATTTCAGCTGAATTTTGAAAATAAGCTCTTAGCGCAATCATACAGCAGAATTCTGTATAAGGTCCCCTGCGACTGCCATTGCTTTGCCTACTACAGTTGAGATTTTAGGGAAAAGAAAGATGTCAGGATTTAGGACTAGTATTAAAAGTATTATTGGGCTATGATTCCTGTTTAAGTTATTTTTTATGGTGGTAACCTGGGTTTTAAATATCTAATATATCTTTGTGGGAAAAAAAACAGACCTTATAGATGATCTTTTGCTAGATTAGACTTTTTTAGTTGAGAACTTTCCTTTTGTGTAATTATTGTGTCTTCAAAACTGACTATATATTAAGCAGAAGAGCAGCAAATTTCTAGATAGCTAATTGACCCCAAAAAAATAGAAGAGTGAGAGGGAATCTTTCATTAAATCTGCTCAAAATAGATTTAGAAGTTTGATAGCATTTCTTAGATCCTCACAGTTATTGAGAGTTAATATAGAGATCAACAAACTTTCTGTAAAGAGTTAAATAGCAAATTTTTGGGGGGTGGCAAGTTATGTAGACTACACTATTCCAGTCACAAATTTTGCTGTTGTAGTGTGAAAAAGGCCGTAGAGTACTACAGATTGAATATCCCTTATCTGAAATACTTGGGGTCAGAACTAGTGTTTCAAAATTGGGATTTCTTTTTTAGAATTTGGAGTTCACTTGCATATAAATAATGAGATATCTGGGGATGGGCCCAAGTCTAAATATGAAATTCATATTTCATATATACCTGTTTCATGTTACCTATTTAAATTAGCCTGAACATAACTTTATACAATATCAAAAATCTGTGTTTTGATTCTGACCCATCACATGAAGTCAGGTATGAATGTTTTTCATTTATG
Organism: Fukomys damarensis; assembly: GCF_012274545.1. Classification (NCBI taxonomy): domain Eukaryota; kingdom Metazoa; phylum Chordata; class Mammalia; order Rodentia; family Bathyergidae; genus Fukomys; species Fukomys damarensis. The sequence continues at coordinate 16,188,131 of NW_022900928.1, forward strand.
GCAGGGATTTAGCTTAGTGGTGTTGCCACCTGCCTCACAAGCAGAAGGTCCTGAGTTCGATCCCTGGTACCAAATTTTTTTTTCACTTATTATGCTCAGAACGTTCTGGATTTTGGAGTATTTCTGATTTAAGATTTTTAAGGATGTTCGCCCTGTAATGAATAAACATGGCTGTGTTTTAAGAAAACTTTATTAACAAAATCAGGCAATGGCTTGGACCTAGCCCAGGAGCCATCGCTTGCCAACTCCTGACTTAACATATTAAAGATGCTTATAAAAAGTATATGCAAATCAGCTGCTTCAAAATATATTGAATGTAAAGCCTTTAAAATCTTTAGTTTAAAAAACTAGAAGTATGTTTATTAACAGCTTATTTTTCCCAAAAAAAGAAAATTTGAAATAGTACTTCTTTATTGAGAGTAAACTAATTCTAATCAGAAATTTACAGGAACATTCACCTCATCTTTTTTTGTTTGTTTTTAAAATTGTGATTAAATGTTCAAAAAAGTTTTGTAATGCTTCTATCTATGTCTCTACATAAACACACTTATGATATTATTTGACAAAGAATTATAAATGAAGAAAAGTACTTAGATGTTATATGTACCCTGAGAATTCAGCTGTATTGAGCAAACATTAGTAAGATGTACCAGGTTATGTTTCCATTGCTGAAAGTGTTTAAAGTTAACTAATATAATCCCTCAAACTAGGAGTCAGTGTTATCACATGTGATTGTGCCAGGTGTATAGTGGATAAGGGTGCCAGCTGTAAGTACCACTTACACAAATGTCATTTAGATAATGTCCTTTTTGTGTATTTGTTTACACTATTCTGATACCAGTGCTACTTACATCAGTTAATTCTGGATTTTTTTTTTTTTTGGTATTATTTCCTTGGTAAATTCCTCTCTTCCATTTTCCTCTGTTTTTTTCCAGAACCATGTGAATTAGTTGAATATTGAGCCGGTTAATCAGTTGTTTAATTTTCTGATTTCTTTGTTTGTTCTTGAGGGATATTCTAAATGTTTCTTTCAGTTTGGTTAGTAACCTTATAAAATTTTGTTACTGAGTTTTGAATGTCTAAGAAAGTGTTGAATGTCAATTCTTTAATTTTAAACAAGTTTTAATTTTATGGATATATCTTATATAATTGAATTTATTGATTATATTTTTATTTTTATCTGTCTCCATATTGTCTTCTGCTCTTTTCTTCTGTGTATTAAGCTTTTCATTGTGAAATAATTTAAAATTTTTAAGAAGTGATAAAAAATTGTACCATAAGTTGCCAGATACTCTATCCACCTTCTCTCAATAACATCTTAAGTAAGTATTATACATTATCAAAACCAGGAAATTGACATTCATGTGATACTGTTAACTATGAACTGTTGATCTGTTTTGGATTTCATGAGTTTTTACATGTACTCATTTTTCTTTTGTCACATATATAGATTCATGTAACCTGTACCACATTCAGAATTCAGAACTATTCCATCACCACAGAGAAACTCCCTTGTACATATCAGTAATTTGTTCTTTTTTATTGCTAAGTAATAGCCCATTGTGTGGATGTGCCCATTTATTAAAAAAGTAGCATGGTCTGTGTTGTAAACTTTGCAGTGACACTGGATTTTTGAGACTCTATGCACATTACTTTATACAGTACTTTTCTATTATAGGAGTCTAGTTTCAGTAAACAAACAAGGCCCCTAACAAAACAAAGCCTTTACATTTTTCTTCAGTCCTTAGTTGCCTGCATCGTGCATTGTTTATATAATTAGAATTTTAAAACAAATTAAGTTTCAAGGTTACATCAAGAGTTCATAAGAGATTAGTTTTCTGAAATATGATGTAAATAGATGCTTGCTTCTAAGGATGACCATGTTTGTGAGATTTAAACATTTTTAGAGACTTTACTGCCTATTGATTCAGCTTAGGCTTCAAAGTATGGCTTTGAAATAAAGTGAAAATTTGGTATTAAATAAATCAGCATTGTTGGCTCATAAAATTGTAAAATTTTTAAATGGAATTTTCTTTTGACAGTTGGTTTGTGTTTAAGGAAGTTCTAGAAGTTTCATCCTTAGTTGATGAAAATTGTGATCACAAAGGATTTGTGATTAAGGATTTTGGTTTGGGTTTTTATCCTAACTTTATTGATTAATATATGTTGGGCTATGAGATTTTGAAGAGTGTTCAATTGGTGAAGGTAGTTGTTTTTAATCTGACTGTTGAAATAAATCTATTTTGTTTCTTGAGACCTTGGACCATAGAAGGATGTGCAAGAGTCACTATAAGCTGATGAAAGACAATTTAGTGAACTCTGGTAAGAAAAGCATGACTGAAAATTAGAAGAATTACTTTATTTGTATACTTAAGTGTAATAAAAAAAATTGAAATGGCTAAGTAACATCTTGTGCTAAAATAGCTTGAAGCAGAAGGTATGTTGTCCAGAATCCAAGTTTTGGTGCACACTTTGCTAAGGTTTTTGTTTTGTTTTTTGATTTATTTTTTGTTTGAAACAAAGTAAAGATGAGACCTTGTTAGAGTTTTGTTTGAGATTACAGATTTACACCACTATTCATGCCCAGTTCAATAAATTTTGTCATTATGGGCACTTATGAAACCTTACCACAATCAGTATAATGATCATAAACACCACAAAGTTTCCTTGGAGTCTTTTCCAGATTTTCCCTTCCAACCTCTTATACCTCACCCCCATGCAACCACCAGTCTGGTTTTGTGTTTTGTTTTGTTTTTTCCTTTCCTTTCTTTTCTTGGTTTTGTTTTTATTTTATCTTGTGGTACTGGGGATTGAATCCAGGGCCATTGTACTAAGCTATATCCCAGCACCCTCCCTCTTTTCTTTTTAAAATTTTGAATTTTTAATTTCACTAAGATTCTGAGGCTGGACTCAAACTTTCTTCCTGTCTCAGCCTCTGAGAATGCTAGAATTAAAGGTGTGCACCACCATGCCCAGTTTACCAATCTGTTTTCTGACGCTATGCATTAGTCTGTATTTCTTAGAATTTTATATAATTGTTTTTGGTTTGTCTTCTTTCATTCTGTATATTGTGATGTTGACTAAAATTATAACTTGTGTCAATAATTCATTCTTTTTTACTCTTTCAGTTTTGTTCCGCTGTATGGGTTATAACTCTCTTAGTCACTTTCTCATCACTGGGACAAATTATCCAACATCCACAACTAAAAAGAGGAGAAAGGTTTATTTTGGCTTATTGTCTTTAGAGGCCTCAGTCTATAGTCAGCTGGTTCCAAGGCAGAAAGGGCGTGGTGGAAAGGTCTAGTAGAGGAAAGTTGCTCTTGTAAAGGCTGTCAGGAAGGAGAAAGTGAAGGAAGGAGCCCGAGAGAGATAATGCCCTTCTAGATCATGCCCTTGGTGACCCACATTTTCCATCCAGGCATATCTCCTTACAGCACATTCAGCCATGAACTTAGTGATGAATTAATACTGATGAATAAGGCACCCATGATCCAATCACCTCTCAATACATGAGGCTTTTGAGAGAACATTCTAGTTCTAAACCATAACTGGTATAGTTTATCCAGTCACCTGTTCATAGACATATAGGTGGTTTTGAGTTTTGAGCTATTAAAAGGAAATCTGTACATATATTTTATACTTTTGCATAAGTACAGGATGGAGTGGCTGGATTATATGACTAGTTTTAACTTCATAAGAAGCAAGCTGTTTTTCAAAACAATTTCCCAAGTGGTCTTACTATTTTCTAGTCCCGCCACAAATTTATCTGAATTCTATACATATTCCTCATCAGTACTTGATATGGTCAGTCTTTTTATTTAGCCATTCTAGTAAATGCATAGTGGTGTAACATTGTGGTTTTAATTTGTACTCTCTTAATGACTAATGATGTTTAGCTCCATTTCACATACTTACTTTTTCATCTATATGTCTGGACTTTTTCCCATCATTTTGAAAATTCTTTATGTAGCCTGCATACAAGTCCTTTATCATAAATGATTTGCAAATATTTTCTCCCTTTCCTTGGCTTGATTTTCATTCTCAAATTATTTTGAAGAGCAAAGAAGTTCAGTGTTGAATTTATAAATTGTGCTCTTTATTTCCAAAAGTTATCTAATTTTAGATTTTAGATTTAGATCTGTGATCTACTTTGAGGTAATTTTTATATATGATGCGAGCTGTTGACCAGAGAGCTTTATTTTTTTCTTGAAGTACTGGAAGTGAAATATTCATTGTATATTTGTTCCAGTATTTGTCTTTCCTGAATTCCTTTTGAGCACTTATTTAAATTAGCTCTCCGTGTATATGTATGTGGGATCTTTTATGGAGTTTGTAAACTGGACCATTGATCTACTTGTCTATCATTATGCAAATAACACATCCTTGTATTCATTATTGCTTTTTAGTAAGCCTTCAAATCAGATTTACTTAACTTTGAAAGTTTTTTTATAGTTATTTAGATTATTCTAGGTTGGCTTTTTTGTTTTATTTTGTTTTGTTTTTTGATTGAGATCAAATCCAGGGCCTTGGTGCATTCTAAGCATACATTGTACTGCTGAACTTATTCCATCCCCTTTCTTATAAATTTTAGAATTAGTTTTTTACTTTTGATGAGAAACCCCACTTTTTATTGGAATTATGTTGTATTTCTGGATCAATTTTGGGAGAATTTTTATCTTAGAGAGTACTGAGTCTTCTGGCTCCTAAAAATATTTAAGTTTTTCAGTGTTATAAATGACTTTTTGAAAAATCTCCATTTCAGATTTTTCTAGTATAAAGAAATGCATTTGATTTTTAAAATAATGATCTTGTTTTCTTCAGCTTTACCAGACTCACTCATTAGTTCTAATAACTTTTTGTACTGTGATCAATAGTAGATAATCATATGGTGTGCAAATAAAGCTACTTTTACTTCTCTATAGTCTGAATGCCCTACACCTGAGATAATCAACTTATCAGAAGGAAAAGTTTACTCTGGCTCACTGTTTCTGAGATTGAGTCCATAGTCACTTGGCCCTGTTGCCTTGGTGCTGTAGTACTTAGCATGTGGCTAAAGAGACTGCTCATCTTGTGGTGGCCAAGAAGCAAAAAAGAGCAAGAGGAGGAGTCAGGATCCCAGTATCTCCTTCAAGGTCACACCCCCGCAATGACCTAACTTCCTTATATTAGATCTGGCCTCAAGGTTTTCCACCACCTCCCAGTAGCATCATAGGCTAGGAAGGGGCCAAGCTTTCAAAATGGGAGCCTTTGGTGGTCATTAAAATCTAAGTGATAACACCTTCTATGTCTTTTTCTTTCCGTATTGCACTAGCTAGAATCTTCTGAAGGGAGATGTTGAACGTGGACATCCTTGTCTTTTCTCTACTTGTTAGGCAGAGAGCATTTGCTGAAATTCCACTGTATTTGTGTACTGCTTTTTTTGGGGGGGAAATGTTTTAAAATCAGGAATCATGTTTGAATTTTGTCACATGAACTTCATAAGTCAAGATACATTTTTCTTCATTAACATGTTAATATGGTGAGTTACATTGATTGTTTTTTAAATATCCAATCCTTGCATTTTTAAGATAAACTTTGACTTGATTGTATTATCCTTTTTATATATTGTTGGACTTGCTATATTAAAATTTGTTTAGAATATTTATACCTGTATCTTAAGGTTTGTAATTTTCTTATTATGTTTTGTTTGATTTTGATATCTAGGTAATGCTGACCTCGTAGAATGAATACTATCTTCAATTTTCTGAAAGAGTTCTCTAGGGTTACTATCATTTATGTCTTTAAGGATTGGTAATATTCATCGGTGAAGCCATTAGAACCTGGATTTTTCTTTTTTTTAGAGAGAGAGATTGTTTTAAATTAAAGATTCAGTTTCTTTACTATATGTAGAGCTATTCAACTTACCTGTGTCTTCTTGAGTGAACTTTATTGGTTTGAATATATCCACTTCTCGGTTGCTAAATTTACTGGCATAAAGTTATTTGTAATATTTTATTATTCTTTTAATATCTGTAAATATTAAACTTTTATCATTCTGATAGTAGTAGTTTGTATTTTAATATTTTTCTCAAAGCAGTCTGGCTAGGTTTTATTTATCCCTTAAAAAAATAGCTTGTGTTTTCAGTGGTTTTTTTTGTTTTTGTTTTTGTTTTTCCTGTTTTGTAATTAAAGTGATTTCCACTTTGATCTTTATTTCCTTCTACCTTCTTTGGATTTAGTTTGCTCTTCAAGAAATGCCGTACAACCTTATACTTCTTTTTATTCTTTTTCAAACTTTGCTCTGGTGTAGTCATATGTATGTTACAAACCTCATATTGTTATAATTATTATTTAACCTTTTAAAGAGATTTAAACAATAAGAAAAAAATTAAAATTTCCCAGGCAGGAACTATTTCCTGTGCTTTTTAGATCCATATTTTCACTCTTTTTCTTTTAATTTTTCTTATAGTGCAGATCTGCTTTTGATGACTTTGTCTTTTCTGTGTGAAAATGTCTGTGTTTCCTATTTATTTATCTGTTTATATATTGGTTTTTGTGGGACAGAGTCTCACTGTATAGTCCATGCTGGCTGCGAACTCGCTATGTAGCCCAAGGTTGCTGTGAACTACCAATCCTCCTGCCTCAGCCTCCTGAGTATTAGGATTATGTGGTCTACCTCCATGCCTGCCTTTCCCCTTTATTTGTTTGTTTGTTAGTTAGTTCGTTTTTCCTTTTCTGATACTGGGGATCAAACTCAGGACTACTGAGTTAAATCTCTGGCCCCTCCCTTTTATTTCTGAAAGAGGTTTTTGTTCACTACAGCAAACCTAGGTCAACAGAGTTTTTTTTTTTATTTTTTTTCTTTAAAATGTGTGTGGAATTTGTTGTGCATATTGCAAGTGTAGAGTTACAGTTTCATCAAATTTTGGAAAATTTCCAACATAATTTCTCCTTTTTCCTCTTCCTATTTCTTTTCCTTTACGGACTCCCATTTACAACTGCATTTGGCCTCTTGAGGTTGATGTACAATGTATCATGTTTTATTTATTTTTCTATTTTATGTGTTTTAGTTTGGATGTTTTCTCTTACCTTTCTCCTATAATTCATAGCTCCCCATTAATTCCATTCAGTATGTTTTTTATCTCAGATATTATCATTTTTATCTCTGGAAGTTTGATTTGTCTTTTTTAGCTTTACATAATCTTTTGTAGTAATTTGGCTATAACGTTTTAATGTGTTTTTTTGTAATTCTGACATATATGTCTGCCCTGGCTTGATTTCAGTTGCTCTTTCTCCTCTCCTCCTGCCCCAGTTTTGAGTTATGTGCTCCAACTTCTTTGCATGCCTGATAATTTTTTACTGGATAACATATATTGTGAATTTTACCTTGTTTGGATGTTTGATATTCTTACTCCTATAAATATTCTATAGTTGTTTTTTTTTTAAGGATTCAATTATTTGGATGCAATTTGGTCCTTTTGGGTCTTGCTGTTAAAATTTAGGAGGTGTGATTGGATCACAGTGATCAGTCTGGGTCACATTATTTCTTATTTCAGAGGTAAGACTCCTGGTCTTCCCCCAGTGTCCATAAATTATGAGGGCTTTTCAACTGATGTGGGAGCAGGCCCTATACCTGACCCTGTGTGAGTGCTGACCATTGTTTCTTCAAATCTTTTCTTTCCCTGGCCTTTAGTATATACTGATTAATATTCACCTCAGTACTCAAGGACGACAGCTCTCTGGGATTTTGTCTCTGTGCTACTGTCCCTTCTCTGGTACTTTATTTTCAGTACCCTAGCCATATTTTACCACGACATCTCAGCTCCATATCCTTAATACGTAGAGCCTTGGGATCTGTCCTGGTTTTTCCTGAGTTTACTCTGGAAATGCTCTTAAATTAGTAAGTAAGTTGGGACTCTTGATTTATTTTGAATCTTTAAGAGCTAATGTACTATGTCTTGCAAATCATTGTTTCACATATTCTTTCTTCTTTGGAGTTGTTTCAGACAAGAGAGTAAATGCAGGCCTTGTTATTCTGCCTTGGCTGGAAACAGACACTGGAGCTGAGCCTTCCTCTTCATTTCCTTACCTGTCCTCAATTCCTGTATCTCAAACTCTTTTAAACGCAGACTGAGACAGAGCTGTCCCTTTTGAACTTGCTCGTCCTCATTTTTTCACACAGTAATTGTTTTTGCCTATAGAGTACTTTCCTGATCTAAAATTATTTTATTATATTGAGGAGGGTATAATTAGTCTTTCATGACATTTGATTTTGAAGGTCTGATTCAGGGTGCATTCTATTTAGGAATGAAAAGAAAAATATATCACGACACCTCTTGCGTTCATTTAAAATCTAAGCAGTTTTGAAATGAAGCCAATATTTCAGCAGAATATTTAGCAGTATCTAATCATCTAGCTACAAAAGTGTCTGATGGAAATGATTTCTCAGCTAATTAGTCTGTTTGGTCCTTACTCAAACCTAACATTTAGCCTGCATTTGCCTTACTCGTAGTTGTGATTGAATCTTGTCCATTAAATTACCTGACTCACATTTGAAAATGATTAAAACTTAACAGTCAGTTAATTTTTTTCTACATATGAGCCTTGTTATATTAGTATTTATTCCTTTTTTTCTGATTGAGATAATGGGCAAGAAATTCCACTGTTTTTGAACAAATGCAGTAGAATCTTTTGATTTGTTCTAATTAAGAAAAAGATTATATTTTGAGTGTAATTGTTCTTTAATATTTTTCACTAAATATAAAGTTGAATGGAATTTTTTTTCTTAGCTGTATGAGAGTCAAATGATTGATAAAGAATAACAACTTTCAGGATAAACAAAAGTCAGCCATATCTTTTGTTCTTAATCTCTGTTATAGCAGAGTGATGATTGATTTTCATAATGAAATAAACCAGAAATATAACAAAAAGTGTTACAACTAAGAAACCAGCAAAAAGATGACCCTGAGATACTGAAGGATTTAATACTGTTTTCTGAATCACTATAGTAATGATCAAATTTTAACTTTTATGGTTTTGGTAAAGAGAGAAAAGTACAATACCATATACAGGGCACTAGAACAAATTAAAAGGCTTAAGTTATTCTGCCAAATGCTGTGTGACTGAGCAAATCTTGACAGTTTGGACTTTATACTATCCTCATTTGTCATGACTAAATGAACTAGCAGGAGGAGGTAATACTATGTGCCAGGTGCACTGCTAGTCTGTGCACTTACTGTACTTTATTTAGTTCTCATACCTTCTTTCTCCCAAAATAAGACCTAGCCAGAAAACAATCAGCCTTGAAAATTAGAGATAAAAAATGCAGCCCCACTTTCAGATCAGGCCCTTAGAAAGATGGCCACAGTACAAGGGGCTGAGGTGAAAGTGGTTTGCGAGCCGAAACTCAACAAAAAGTCGTGGTAATCGTTAGCTACAGTGTGTCCTACCGTGTTGATACAAGCTGCTCTAAGGCTTGTTAGGGGGTCCCTGTGCCAAACTTGGGCAGAATGGGGTCAACGGGAACTTCGATTCAGTCAACTTGATCCTTTCACAGCGCTTCACAAGGACAAGGCCCTTTCTGATAAAAGAAGTGAACTAAAAAGATGTCTTAAAGCCAAGAAGAAAGTGGCAGAGAAGGCGGCCAAGCAGAAAGCTCAGTGGGAAACAACTAAGGGAGGCTATTGCTGCTGCACCGAGCAAGAGAGCCTGGACCCAAGCAGTATTACAAGATCCAAAGTCAAGCAGTTCTCTAGCTAAAGGAAGGTCAGTAGGGAGGATCTGTACCCACACAAGCTCCACATAGACATTTCCCTCACTCAGTTCATCCAAGAATACAGTCACCTGTAGCTTGGGGAACACCTGACCAACATCACCTTAAAGGTTGCAGGTAGAATCCATGCCATAAGAAGCTCATCTTCTGTGACCTTTGAGGAGAGGCAGTCAAGTTGCACGTCATGGCCAACTCCAGGAATATAAATCAGATGACTTTATTCATATCAACAGCAAACTGTATTGGGAAGACATAATTGGTGTTCAGGGGAATCATGGAAAAATCAAGCAGGGTGAGCTGAGCATCATTCCCTACAAAATCACACTGTTGTTTCCTTGCCTGCATATATTACCTCATTTGTACTTTGGCCTCAAAGACAAGGAAACTTGGTATCAATAGAGATACTTAGACCTGATCCTGAATGACTTTGTGAGACAAAAATTTATCATCTGCTCTAACATCATCATATATATATGAAGTGTCTTGGTTGAGCTGTGATTCCTCCAGTTGAAACTCCCATGATGAACATCATCCCTGGGGAAGCTGTAGCCAAGCCTTTCATCACATATCACAATGAGCTGCATATGAACTTACACATGAGAATTGCTCCAGAACTCTACCATAAGATGCTGGTAGTTGGTGGCATTGGCTTGGTTTATAAAATTGAGTGCCAGCTCTAGAACAAAGGAATCGATTTGACTCACAGTCCTGAGTTCACCACCTGTGAGTTCTACATGGCCTATGTGGACCATCATGACCTTATAGAAATCACAGAGAGAAGGTGGTTGGTTTCAGGTATGGTGAAGAACATTACAGGCAGTTACAAGGTCACCTACCACCCAGGTGGTCCAGAGGGCCAAGCCTGTGAGATTGAATTCACCCCACCCTTCAGGAGAATGAAGAGCTGGAAAAAGCCTAGGGGTAAAGCTGCCTGAAACCAACCTCTTGGAAGCTGAAGAAACTAAAAACTTCTTGATGATATCTGTGTAGCAAAAGCTGTTGAATGCCCTCCACTGCAGACCACGCCAGTCTCCTTGATAAGTTTGTCAGGGAGTTCCTGGAAGTGACACGCATCAATCCTATGTTTATCTGTGATTGCCCACAGATAATGAGTCTGTTAGCTAAATGGCACCACTCCAAAGAGTCTGAGTTCTTTGAGTTCTTTGTCAGGAAGAAGGAAGTATGCTGTGCCTACAGTGAACTGAATGATCCCATGCGGCAGTGGCCGCTGTTCGAAGAACAGGCCAAGGCTAAGGCTACCAGTGATAATGAGGCCAAAAACTTATAGACAAAAACTTCTGCATCGTCCTGGAGTATGGGCTGCCTCCCACAGCCAGCTGGAGCATGGTAACCACATCACCATGTTTCTCACAGACTCCAGTAACATCAAGGAAGTACTTCTGTTTCCTGCCAAGAAACCAGAGGACAAGAAAGAGACTGTAGCAAGCACTGACACAATGGAAAGCCAATGATTGTCACTTCTGTCTAGAAAGTATACCTCAGGCACCCGCATTTCTGCAAAAAGGTCATGTCTTGGAGGAATTCTTATGTGCACTTATCCATTTGAACACCACAGATCAGTTTAGCCACCAGAAGAGAGAAGAGGAATTAGGAATTTCTTTTACTTCTTGCTACCAAATAAACCATTTGTCTCTTTACCGTAAAAAAAAAAAAAAAAATGCCAGCCACCAACCAGCCTATCCTTGCCTAACTTGCCATCACTGTTCTCTTGCTTGGTGGCCACTCAAGGGAAGTAAAGCAAGGATAGGCTGATTGGGGCTGACCTTTTTGATCTCTAGTTTTTGAGTCTGATTACTTCCAAGCTAGGTCTTATTTTTGAGGGAACACAGTATTAGCTGTAGAAAGTAGATAAAAATGTATATTTCATAGATGGAGAACCTAAGTTTCCAGGATGTTAACTAACATTCAACTTGTCAAGCAACTTCAGTATTAAAGACAATTTGAGTCTAAGTGTCTGTGTTTGTTGTTTGTTTGTTTGTGACCTGGGTTCCCATATGCTAGGTGGGTGCTGTAACACTGAGCAACATCCCCAGCCCTTTTTATTTTGTATTCGGAGACGGGTCTTGCTAAGTTACTGAGGCCAGGCTCAAACTCAGCCTCCCAAGTAATTAAGGTTACAGTGATATACCCACTGAGCCTGGTAAATGTAAGACTTTATTATTCTAAAGTCATGAAGTTTCTTTTATTTCTCAAATATGCTTTTAATTTTGATACTGTGAACCATTGTATGCTAACATGGTAAATTTCTAAATTGCCTTTGATTTGTCTTTTTCATTTTCTTTTTACTCTCAGTTTTATAACTTGCATTATATTCTGATAATTAAAATCTTATCAGTTTATCAGAACCTAGTACAGTATGTCTTCTTTTGAGTTTCTAAAGCATGTATTACCTATTGCTCATTTAGTAGCTGTGTATCTGGGATATAGGTAGTTTTACATTTAGAAGTTGATATACCAAATTTTTAAAATTTCTACACATTTTTGTATTGTTGTAACACTTAGATTGGATAAACTCCAGGAAAAGTTTCTCAGTTTATTGACATTTAACACAGCATTGTTTGTGTATAATTCATACAACTTAGTATATTGTGAGTAAATTTTATTAACTAGACTATTTTAATCAGTATTCTCAGTTACTGTATTCACTTCTCATGGATAAATTTATTCTATGTGAGAAGTTTTGAAATTTTAAAAATTCTAATCAGTGTAGTTTTTCAGAGAAACCCTTCAAAAAATTTTTTATTCATAGCATTTGATGAATTTTCAAAATGAATTGAAGTTAGCGTCTTTATTTGACAAGAATACCAGATACTTTGCCCTGTGTGTACCTCAGTTTTTCAAGTGTTCAAGAAGCTGGTATTATTACCATTACTACTACTACCACCATCACCACCACCACTACTACTGCTGCTGCTGCTGCTGCTGCTGCTGCTGCTACATGTAATTCAAAAGTCAGTTAACTTGTCTGGGTTTTATTTCTTTCATCCGTAAGAAACCAAGTTCAAATATATGTCTTCAAACAGTGTTCCAGAATTTATGCAACCTACAAGTTTGAGATAAATTTGATTTCACAACTGGAAAGTAACATTTAACTTGTACTTAACCTATAAATAGATCATGTTATATTTTTCTTCGAAGTATTTTGAGATCTTATTTTTCTACTTTATGGTTAATTTTCTTTTCTGTCTTATCAGTACTTCCTCACGTGTTGCTAAAGGAGGAGCAGACCAAGCCAAAATGAGTCTACATGGTGCTAGTGGTGGACAGGAGAGATCAAGAGACAGGCGAAGGTCAAGTGACAGATCACGAGATTCATCTCATGAAAGAACAGAGTCTCAACTCACTCCTTGTATTAGAAATGTTACTTCTCCAACACGGCAGCACCATGTTGGTGTGTAAAAATCAACTAACCTTCTCACCAGTTCTTAAAAGCAGGCATTTAGGTTTTTGAAGTTGCAGTGGCGTTGAATTATGTCAGATTCCTATGAGTAAAATTAGCTTCTTCTATTCATTTTAGCTGAGCTTAGTTCTTACTGTGAAAAAATATCTTATTAAATAGAATTTGAAGGTGAATGTTTTGAATCTGGGACTGTCTTACAAAAGGAAGTAGCTTGAAATGCCTTTGGAACTGTGAGACAGATTTTTACAAAATTTCTAGTTAATTGTTATATAAGATATATAGCAGTGGTTTATTATAAAATAATTTATAGTTAATTAGTGAAAGGAATTTAATAATGCTAACAGAGTAAAAGCATAACCATCATGGAGTTACTCATCCTGATTCTTCACAATGTCTCAAATTTAATAATAGCAGAAGACGAAAGGAAGTGTGAAATGTTTTATACTTTTAGTAACTAGTTCAGGTTTTTTCCTTCCTACTCAGTACTATAAATGAACATTGATATATAAATGAATACATTGTGTGATTGTAAAGCACAGTACCAGTCTAAAGCAGATGTAGCTAAGCAGTGTGAGCTGCTGATTTTCATTTTCACCTAGAGAAGACAATTTAAATACTTTGACTTGGTGCTGAATATATAGCACAGTGGTAGAGAGTGCACTTAGCATGTGTACAGTCCTAGGTTCAATCTTCAACACCTGGAAAAGAACCCCAAAACATATTTTTAGGTTGGGAGTATGGCTCAGTGGTAAAATACTAAAGTGGTAAAGTTTAGAATGCTTGAGATCCTTGTTTCAATCCCAGCTCAGGCACAACACACACACACACACACACACACACACACACACACTTTAGCTGTATGAGACTTGTGTCAACCAGCTCAGGCACAACACACACACACACACACACACACACACACACACTTTAGCTGTATGAGATAGTTTCTGATTATTGTAAATCTAAATTATTCTTATTGGGGTCTAATTATACAAAGATACTGATATCTAATAGGTCCTGGAAGACTGGCTACTATTAATAAGCCAAAAATCAACAAGAAATTAAAACTAAGAGTTTACAGTTTGTTTTTTTACACAATTCAGTATCTAAGAACAGGATAGCAGAATATAATAAATTATTTTCTTTAGCAAATTTTGCTTTCGAGATGCTACCAGCATTATGGAAACAATAAAAGAGAAGTGTCAGAGTATCTCTGGAGACAAACTAATTATATAATCAGTAATGCTGTACTGAGTGTTCTGAGTAGCCTGAGTCATGGAGGAATTTGGCAAAAGCTGATGAAACTGATGAGATGGAGGTACATTTTTTTAGGTCACCTTTAAAATTTAGGGATCTAGCCTCTAAATAAAACATCACAAAATCTTAGTTTCTCTTTTCCCGTTGTAGAATATTGGAGCATCTACAGAAAATTTTCTGAATTTTAACATTTTGTACCTTTGGAAATTACAGACAATAGTTGCAGATCCAATAAAATTTCTGGTATTGCTTTGTTCTGTAAAGTGAAAATAAGAAATCAGTGTATCGTTTGCTGCCAAAACCACTTTATTTGTTAGACATTTATAAGCATTTGAAAAAAATAAATACTTCTTACTGTCCTTAGTAAATTTTTTTTCTTCTGCTTGGACCTTTCTTTTGTGATAAACTACTGGTTTTACAGGGCCCTTCTTAACATAATGAGATTCCTAAATTTGTACTTTATGTTCTCAGAATAGTGTTATCCTTTTTAGTAACTAGGACAGTTTATAATGGTAATTTTACTAATTTTTAACTAACTTCCAATATATATTCGATTTATAAGAATACTCAGTTTATAAGTGGTTAAGTGGAGTAATAATATAAAGTTAATTTTGTTATTACTCTGTAAAAAGTAATTAGCTATATATCTTTTTTTTTTTTTTTTTTTTTTTTTTTTTTGAGACAGGGTCTCACTGTGTAGTTGAGACTGACCTGGAGCTTACTATGTAGCCCAGGCTGGACTTGAACTCGCAGCAATCCTCCTGCTTCAGCCTCCCAAGTGCTGGGATTACAGGCATGTGCCACCACGCCCAGCTTATATATCTTTTTAATAGGCTACAAAAAATGATTTAGGAAATGTTTTGATGTTTTGAGGTTTATTCTTAGGAAGTAAATGTAATGTTTATTATGTTCTTTGAAAATGTTATTTAAAATTTAAAATCTAATATTTTAAAAGATATATACAGATCTTGAATTTTTTAAAAGAAAATTGACAAACTTTAACATCTTTATTTCAGAAAGAGAAAAAGATCATAGTTCCTCTCGTCCAAGCAGTCCTCGTCCTCAGAAAGCATCTCCAAATGGCTCATTTAGCAGTGCTGGGAACAGCAGCAGAAACAGTAGTCAATCAAGTTCAGATAGCTGTAAGACAACTGGGGAGATGGTATTTGTATATGAAAATGCAAAAGAAGGAACTCGAAATGTAAGAACGTCAGAACGAGTGACGCTGATAGTGGATAACACTAGATTTGTTGTAGACCCATCTATTTTTACTGCACAGCCAAATACAATGTTGGGCAGGTTTGTATTACTGTTCTTGTTTATGTTACTAATTACAAAGCACTTTCACAGCCATTATTTTCTGATTTAAGTTTTATTTACAGTAATTCATTTGTAATGCCATGTGCCCATTTTATAGACGAGAGAACAGTTTAAGAAGTTAAATTACTTGCTCCTGTCAGTACAACTAGAACAGTGTAGAGCAAAAGCTTGAATTTGATTTTTTTTTTTTTTTTTTTTTTTTTTTGGTACCAGGGATTGAACCCGGGTCTTTGTGCTTGCAAGGCAGGCATGGCACCACTGAGGTAAATCCCCGGCCCTTGAATTTGATATTATTTCCACTATTCTCTGTAGTATGAGTAGAAACAGAACACATATTACTTATTAAAGTTAGGATACTAAAAGATCTGTATAAACTGAGAGTTAGAATATTAAAATATCTGTACAGATTGAGATGATAGGTTGAATTTAACCAGGTGAATTTAGCAATGATGTTTCTAATCTCCCAGATTTAACCACCAGATATAGAAAGTATTGGCATTGCTTATGAAAAAAATAGTTTGGTTAGCTAAAGTGAGCTTGAGTTGTTAGTTTGATGTCTATATTTTGAAAGGGGGCAAGAAAAAAATTGCCATTAATAAGTATACTTATAGAATGAAGAAATTTAACAGTTGTCTTTTGATTTCTTCTGGTAGAGAGTTATAAAGTTTATAGTTATAGGAACCACAATCTAAGGATGTAAACAACATAGACTTGATTTTTCAGCAGTTTGAAACACGGATCAGGTACTCTCTGGTTAGGAAGTCAGTATCTTTTAGGGAAATTAAATCTGTCTTTTTGTGCAATTAAATGAAATGGTGTGCAGGTGAAATACAGAAGCAATTTACATGAGGTAAAAACTGATATTTCTCTACTTTGCTTATTGATGACTTTGTACTGTATTGATGACTCAGTATGTGATTTGCCTCAGAATATAGAACAAATGCTAACATTGCCATACTCTGTAGGGGAAGATGGAGACCGTTAGGAGATGACCTGACATTCCTAATAATACTTTTATATAGGATTTAAAACAGTTAAAAAAATTGAAATTTTGCTTCAGCTGTTTTTAAGATTAAGTATTCATACTGATCTGAAAAGAATAGCTTTCCCCTTGTCTGAAAAGTTCAAGCATTTGAAGAAATTGCATGACATTTGATTCTTGAATGATACTTTTTTTAAATCAGTGAAAGCCTCTTTTCATGTTAGTTGACTAAAGCATATCTTTTGGGATGAAAATTAATATTCATAGGAGCTGGAAAGCAGTTGGAATTCTTTTGAAAACTGAAATAAAAAGCCTTTGTTCTTCTGTGGTTTCTGTGTTACAACAAAAGAGGAAACTATTTAAATTAGGAAGCTATTGAATAAAATACTTAGATCAACCATGTTTACTTTAGCAGTAATGGTATCTTTGAGTTTAGAGGTATTATTTTTAAATCCTTATTTTAGAATTTTCTTTAGAGTACTGCTTTAAGCTTGAATTTCATTGAAAAGGACATATTTTGCAAATTGACTCTTGTATGCATTACTACTGTTAAAGGGGCAATGATGTAACTTGAAAAAATATAACTCAATTGTATTTTCTTTTGTGGTACTGCAGATTGAACCCAGGGCCTTCTCACTGATTTACATCCTAAGCTATTTATTAGTTCACTTGCATATTTATTTAGAGTCAAGGTCTCACTGAAATGCTAAGTAGCCTCAGGCTGGGCTCAAACTTGTGATTTTCCTGCTTCAGCCTCCCAGAGTACTGGGATTGCAAGCATTACAGCCATGTCCAGCTTACATATTTCTTATATAAAAGTTAATATTGAGATTTTTATTCATTTATTTAAACTTTTTATTCTCCACTTCTCTATTCTTGTGTATCCTAGCATTTGATTGCATGTTTTTCAGTTCTATAATGCAAGTCTTAAGACTCTAGTGTAGGACTTCTTACACTTATAATGGATCATGAAACTTAAAACAACCTAACTTGCTTACATCGTCTTACTTTTTCCCATTTTGTTGTATGTGCTGCATTAAAGCACTAACTTTACAATGAAAACAAGTTTTAAGGAAGATGTACAATGAAAACAAGTTTCAGGACAAGAGAACAGATAACACATCCCCCACCCCTTTTTTTCTTTCTCAGATAAAAATCACCTTTTGTCTAAAAATGATTGTGTTTTGAGTTTTTTTCTCTTGAGGAAGGAGTTGGAAAGTTCTTTAGCTTCTCAACTTTATCATTTAATTTTACCATGGCTTGGTGAATCTGTACTATTATTCCTTCTTAACAAAAAAGTCTCTTTTGTGTGTGATGCTGGAGACTGAACCCATATCCTCACACATGCTAAGCAAGCATTTTACCTTTTGATCTACATTCCCAGCCCCTCCCCCAATAGTTTTTATACTTTCCTTTACAATGTTTGCCAGAATAAATGGACTTAGTTATAATTTGAGGCTTAGATTATGATTCTTTTTCACTTTTGAAGGAAGTGCTCTGTTGATTTGTGTTTTAATTACTTTCTATGACAGGATGTTTGGATCTGGTCGAGAACATAACTTTACACGTCCCAATGAGAAGGGAGAGTATGAGGTGGCAGAAGGGATTGGTTCCACTGTATTTCGAGCTATCCTGGTAAGTGTTTGTTTCTTACATTATTAACTTAATCGTAAGACCCTCCCTTGATAGATACTTGCTTGGAAAGAGGGGTCTATATCAGTATCTCTTTGGAGGTATTCAGGATATTGTTTTTCTTTAAACACTTTAACATATTTATTTTAGTACATAATGATAATATGATATAAACAAATGAACTTTACATCCTATATATGATACTCATTTCTTAGGTCTGCATAGGAAGTTCTTTTAGGTATTTAGTAGTAACCTTTCTAGAATCACATTACTCCTCTCTTCTATCTACATTCTATTAAATGTCAATCATTTTTGCTAAGTGAGAATGAATATGGCTACTTCAGTCATGCCTTATTGCTCCAGACTAATAATATGGAAACTCTTGAACAGTTAAAAATCATGCAGAAAATATATTTCTTAGCATCTTTGTTTTAAACTTTTTAAAAGAAGTTATAACTTTTTGTTTTGAGGATTCTCTGAATTACAGAGTTCCTACTTGTAATTTCAATTCATTGATAAAGATTTTATTTGTAGTATGTGACAGTTTGAAAATATAGTTTCCTTAAAAAGTTGTAGAGGAAAAAAAAAGAAAAGATAAGATCCTGAGATAGAAGGTGAATAGGAAAAGTAATTGATCAGGTTGTTGTTACTTAATCTAAGTACCAGAGATGTTCTGCTTCCATTGACACCACAACCTGAGAAATTGTGTTAGTGGTTTCTATAGTTCTAAACCTCAGAAAGCTTGAGACAGGTTTTAATTTGGGGGAAGCTTTCCATACTTCCATTTAATCTGCTGTGGAGTTAACACAAACAATGTTTGTGGAATAACTTACATGTGATTCTAGGCTCAGTCCTAATAACTTTATAAGTACATTTGTAACTAATAGTATTATAATGATATGGAAACACTGAAGTATAGTATTTAGAAAAATGTCTAATGTTCATCTATCCTGACACTAAGGTATGACTTTACAATCTTACTAAAAACCTTAAATTTTATTAAATCCTCTATGTAATATTTAAGGGAACATGTTATTCACTTTCCTTACTTTTTAAAAAAACTTTTACATTTTATGTAGTTTTACAGAAAAAAATAACTTTTGTGGGAAATTGTAATAATTGATGTGATATAGTAGAGAGAAGAGATGAATAAGATAGTGGGTAGAACTAGGTTCTAATCATCTCTGCTGTCAAGTAATTGTATGCTGGGATGTCAGTGAATCTAGGTCTGAATTATCCTTGTAAGTAAAAGAAAAACATTGTTTGATATGCTGAGATCCCAGCTAAGTTTAAAATTTCATAATTCAGAAACATCAGAGCTCTATTATTTTTTAAAATGCTATCAACTCAGCATTGGTAAGTTTTAGCCACTTTCACTCCAAGTATTTCATACATTTTTTCACTTTTACTTTTCAGGATTACTATAAGACAGGAGTAATTCGTTGTCCTGATGGCATATCTATTCCTGAACTTAGAGAAGCATGCGATTATCTCTGTATTTCTTTTGAATATAGTACTATTAAATGTAGAGATCTCAGTAAGTATGCTATTTTTTTATATAAGTAGTTTGTAAAGTTGCAGTAGATTAGACTGCAAAGTCTGAAAATGCTGTTTAGTAATACTTCAAATATTTATTGGATTGAATTATAGTGCATTTTTGAACAGTGGAAATTACAGAAGTTTGTAGAATTCTATATAATCTCTTTTTATAATTTTCCAACTTTTTTTTCCATATTGAATCAATATTTATTTCAGGACATGCCATGTCAAAATAAAACAAGAGTCAATCCTTGTTTTTAACAATAATAGTGTATTATAAAAGCACTTTATAACTCCATCCCATCTTTGAGTATAAGTTACAAGTATGTGGGTTAATGATTATCTGAAAGCATTTCTCTCTTCAGATCCATAATTCATTTTTTTATGAACTCTTCCTACAGTTCCCCCTTGACTTTTTTTTTTTTTTTGTTACCGGGGATTGAACTCAGGTCCTTGTGCTTGCAAAGCTGGTGGCAGAACCACTGAGCTAAATCCCCAGCCCCTTGACTTTTTTATATCATTTGTTATCAGCCTACATTTTCTCTTTTGGGAGGCTTGACTTTGGTCAAGTGTGATTTTGCTTCATTCCTAAGATCACATCATCTAAAAATTTATAACCTGAATGTTATGGAAGATACAAATAATTCTCGTAAATGGTATTGGTCATTACAGATCAAATTGATTCCCTAGCCCAGATAGATAGATAGATAGATAGATAGATAGATATTGTTATTAATATATATTGTTAAATTGGCTTCATCAGAGAACTTCAAACAGTCTCAAAGGAGGATCGAGAACTTTGGAATCCCATCTTTTGATTGGTATTCCCTCACCACCTCTACAGCACCAGCTGTTAGGCTGTGTGTGAGAAGAGAGGTGATCACATCACACACAAAGGAACCAAAATAGAATATGAGAAGTAGCAAATGTTAACTTGGATATTAAGTGGTTGAAGAAGTTTAGAGGAAGAATTCAAGGACAAATAGTAAAGTATGAATAGGAATGATTTTAAAAGAATAAAGAGATTATTCTTAAGAGCTCAAGCTTTTGGACTAAAGATGCAACAGGTATACTTTAGAAGTAACCTGATTGGACTTTATATCAGGACCAGAAAGAGATGAGTAAATAGACGGGCCATATTATGGAATGTCTTAAAATACCAAAATAATGTTCTTTTTTTTTTTTTAATCCTGTAAACAGTTGTAGCTCTTTAAAAAGTTTCGTACATGAGGTTTATTGCCTTATGCCAGTCCCGTATATATGGTTACCTTTACTTCATTACCTAAGTTCAACCCTACTATACTGGCAGATTAGTATTACACCTTCCCAAATACTAGTATGTTAGAAACTTTTAGAAAGTAAGTTTTTAAGGCACTGCCATGTATGTTGAATATAACCCTCTTTCCCCATCTTTAGTTTTTACCTAACTCCTTGAAAACCTGCATTAACAAGTCTGTTCCTAGGTGTCATGTTATTGTAGCTAAATATTCTTTAAAGTCTCCATAAAAAACATCAATAGGTAAAACCAAAAAATAGGTCTCTCAGTCTGTTTCTCTGTAAATATTTAAAAGTTTAAAATCAGCCAGGTGTGGCAGAACGTGCCTTTAATACCCGTACTCAGGAGGCTGAAGCAGGAGCGTACTTAAGTTTGAGGCCAAACTGGGCTACACTGTGAGTGTGCAACCAGCCTGGACTGCATGAGACCCTCAAAACAAACAGTAACAGTAAACACTAAATTTAAAGTCAAATAGACAGCTGGAGGATCCACCTATGAATTTGAAAAATGCTACTTTTTTTTCACATTTTAAAAAATTGTTTTAATTGAAACCATGAGTTTTGTAACTCCTTCAAGTTTTATGTCTTTTTATTCATGAGACCATTTAATTAAATTTTATATAATTAGATGTTGAAGTTTGGTAACATTAAAAACACTAGAATTTCTTACACATAATATACATGATACAAATTTTAATTTTCCAACCCTTTAGATTTACTCTGTCAATATTTTTTGTTAAATAATTAAAGAATCTTTTTGTAAAATATATGATTTTCCTAGAGTTCTAAAATTTTTAATAATATTTATAATTGTTTTAGATTCGTTTATGTTACTGAAAATTTAGATATTCTCAAAAACCCTATTAAGAAAAATTGTGTATATATATATATATATATATATCCAACCCTTTAGATTTACTCTGTCAATATTTTTTGTTAAATAATTAAAGAATCTTTTTGTAAAATATATGATTTTCCTAGAGTTCTAAAATTTTTAATAATATTTATAATTGTTTTAGATTCGTTTATGTTACTGAAAATTTAGATATTCTCAAAAACCCTATTAAGAAAAATTGTGTATATATATATATATATATATAGAGAGAGAGAGGTGTTGGGAAAATGTGAAGAAATATTGCAAGTATAGACTTGAATTCTAAACTATGTCTTTTTTCCTGCAAATATGGGTCTTTATTGTATATTTGGAATGGCATTTTGTACTATTTGTCTCTTAATTTATATATAGGTACTAAGTATAGTATTCATTAACTAGAAAAACCTGGATTTCTTTAGCAAGCTACTTAAAACCTTGTGTCTTAGCTGTCTCATTTTAAAATTAAAATAATAATAATATTAAAAAATTTCTGGGAAGATTAATAGTGCCTAACATATAATATTAAATAAAAATTTGCTGCTTTTAAAAGTAGCAAAAATTAAAAAATGTTAATATATCATACTGTACATGCTGTTTTATAATATTTTCACATGAAATACATTGTGAATAAGTGAATATTAGTACATTTTTAAAAATAACTCTTTAATAATAGCGTGGTATGTGGGCATTCTGCATTTTTATTGAGTATTCTCTTTATACCAGACATAAGGTATATAAAAAGCAACAACAGAAAAAGACAAAATCCCCATGTGCAGTACAGTGTAAAGGAAGGACCAGTAAATTATGTTGTTAGAGTAAAAATAGATGCTAAAGGAGCGTACAAGAGCTGCTCCTAACCCAGATGTGGGGATTTGGGAAGCTTTCTGGACAAAAGGAGAGAAATGTGTTTCAGATGGAAGGAGAACGAGGCAACAAAGTTACAGGGAGGAGCTGCTTCAATATATTTGTCAGGTGAACTTACTAAAGGAAATCTATGGTAATTGGTAGCTCCCAGTTGGGGTTGTAGTCCATGATTTCTCCATAGGTAAGCACTGTAACCCAGAAGTTACGAGAACCAGAGCGGAACTCAAGATTGAAAGCTTAGATTGAAAAAAATGAATGCTTGGGTGAAAGCATGATGAAAAGTAACATTTAAGATCTAATCAAGATACCAATTTGGTATCTGAAGAAAGGCATTTATGAAGAAAATGAGACTTCAACCAAAAAGCAAAAAACTAAAGTTAGATTCAAGCTTTTATTTATTTATTTATTTATTTATTTATTTAGGTACCGGGGATCAAACTCGGGACCTTTCACTTGCGAGGCAGGCGGTGGAACCACTGAGCTAAATCCCCAGCCCCGTGACAGAATTCTTGACATAAACAGCTTGAAAGAGGAATGCTTTATTTGGCTCATAGTTTCACAGGTTCCAATTTCTGGTCAGCTCTCTCTTGCTTTTAGGCCTGTGTTGAGGCAGAAACATGGCAGAAGAAAGTGGCTTACCTGATGAGAGAGAGGAGGGATTGGGAACAAGATCTGTCCTTCAAAGGCATGACCCCAGTGACCCAGTTCCTCCAACTGGGCCCCACCTTAGTAGCCCATTCCACTATGAACTCATCAACACATTAATCCATTTGTGAGAAGTACCTCATGATTAATCACCTTACTAGGCCTCATCTCTGAATATTGCTGCATTGGGGGGGGTCAAGCTTTCAATACACGAATCTTTGGGGAACACTTTAAATTTAAACTGTAATAGCCACCTCACAAAACCCTATTTGCTTCTAATAGACTTTCACTTGATGCTTATATGTTCTTGGTAGATAATTGACCCTCTTGTAAAATAATACTTTTAATTTCTTTTTTACTATGTTAAATTGGCTAGAGGACTTTGAACAATATTATATTTATTGATAATTTTGGCATCCTTATTTTTAAAGGCATTTCCTGTAGGTCACCCATTTCATTTTGACTTTTTCTCTGGCTCTTTTTTTAGGTCTTCTCCTTATGGTTCTCTTATTTGTTATCTGATTCTTCATCCATTAAATGTGGTTATTCTCTGTTGTTAGCAACCTTTTCTCTGACAGTTTTGGTGACTAAATACCAATATATCAGGTGTACTGTCCCAAATTGATGACTACTAATCTGTTTTATTTGTACTTTGTTTCTGCTTTTTTTTAAAAAAACTTATTAGCCACCCTAAAAAATCAAGATATTTTTATGGGTTTCATTTCAGGTGCCCTGATGCATGAGTTATCAAATGATGGTGCTCGTAGACAATTTGAATTTTATCTGGAAGAAATGATCCTCCCTCTCATGGTAGCTAGTGCCCAGAGTGGGGAACGAGAATGCCATATAGTGGTGCTCACAGATGATGATGTAGTTGACTGGGATGAAGAGTATCCACCACAGATGGGAGAAGAGTATTCCCAAAGTAAGTATTGTGGCATGTTTACTCTCTCTTGAATCATCACGTTATCTTTTTTTTTTTATAATGCTAATTAGAGGACAGGTTTTGTAAAGAAAGTACATTGAGCTCCCATACACCAGGGATGAGCAAACTAGCTTGTGCATCAAATTCAGCTTGCTGCCTGTTTTTATAAATAAAGTTTTATGTATTGCCTGTGGCTGCTTTCACGCTATCGTGGTGGAGTACTGCAACAGAGACTGCATGGCTCGCAAAGCCCAAAGTATTTTCCATACAGATCTGCACAGAAAGTGTGTCCACCTCTGTCATGCGCAGAAGTGGTTTGCTTTTGGTTGACTTTCTGAGGGTAACTTCAAGTTTCAAGCTCTTTTTTTCATATCATACATGTTCCTAGAAGAGACAGTGGCCTTTCACAAAGCTTTCTAGAACTTTTATTTGTTTAGGTGTTTCTTACCATACCATACATACCAGCATGTCTTGGGCAGCATTGAACTTTTTCTTATTTCACTTCCAAGCTTTTATGGCTAGAGTCATTTGATTTTTTTTTTTTTTTAGAAAAATCTATAGTATGTTGTTCTTCTTGATGAACCCAATATTAGCATTTTTGAGCAGTTTCATAAATGGAGAACAGTTCAAAGAATGGCTTAAGTAAAATAGCTTCTTGCTCTGTAAAATTTAGTCTGTTGACTAAGTAAGGATTAGAGTTAATTGCAGGACTATAGAAAGCACCAAAGCCTTTTAATCTCTTCTTTTTCTGTTTTATACACTCTTTTCTTAAAGCGGGGGGCCAAAAAAAGCTGACTCCAGATGGTATTCTTGTTGACTTTTAAGAACGATTTCCAAGCAGTCATTTTAATACAAGTTATGGTGGCATCTTTCAGAGTTGACACTGAAATACTTCCTCTACATTATATACTTGAATGTTGTAATTCTTTTTTGGATAATAGTAGGTATTTCTCTTGCTGCTTCCTCAACCCTAGATTTTTTTCTTGACATTTGTTTTCTAATATGTGGAATAAAAGGTTGAACAAAACGCAAAAAAATGAGAATACTAAAAATAAAAAACAAAAAATTATTTTCTATTAGGAAAGAGGAATGAACAAACATATTTTAGTTTTCAAAAAAAATTGATTCTAAGAAAGTAGGGCTAACTGTAGAACACAGAAAATAAGATTATAGTCAGCCTGGCTTTTTTCTATTTCAATTATTTTCTTGCTTTTTATTTTAAGCTTTGAAGCTTAAAAGGACTGAAATACATTTTTACTTAATTTGTCTGTTTCCTTTGTGTGAACATATTCCAACCTAAAGAAGATACATTTGAGGACATACAGATAATCTCGGACTGATTCCTTAAACATTTCTTTGTTCTTTCTGAAATGTCAAAAAATTTTTCAGTATCAGCAACTTTAAGGATTTAGTAATAATCACAGATTTATCCCATGAGTAGAATTTGTATACGTATTTTCCTTTATTGGCTCTTAAACCAGCAGGTTTGGTTTGTGAGTATGTTTTTCTTTTTCTGAAAAAACCTCTGCAGTTCACCTTTTAAGGGAGATTACTCCACCTGAAAGAGAGAAGGCGAGGAAGGTCCATCATTCTAACTCCCTGAAGTTCCCAGCACATTTGGAAGACTCAACATGTTGTCAGTGGAATGTCTATCCTTTGCAAAGCCAGTTTGCTCTAAACAGACTAACCTAGGCAGAACGTGCTCGAATCTGCCATTTTTAACATCAGTATTGAATGGGGCTGTTCGCCTGAATGGAAAACAATTTGTGGGGAGGGTCTTTGCCTTCTGGGGAATTATTAATAGTTGCTCAATCCATGAAAAGTAAACTTTAACTGTTTTGTATTCTTTGATAAGGCAGTTTTTATCCTTTTAGTGTAGGCCTTGTAGGCATCATTGCAAAGTCATTTACTTTGCTTGCTAGATAGTGATGTGTTACTGATATCTTCTTTTGGTTCTCTTATTTGAATCTTGGGGGCAGATCCCATTTCAATCCGTGTGTATATGATAGATTTTTCAGAAAGAAATTCTTCCTGTATCTTTCAGAAAGAGATTCTTCCTATGGATTGGGTTACAAGATTGGTTATCACAGCTTTTCTTGTTTCCACTTAAGTAGACATTTGCTTCTACATTAACTGTACTGAATATTGTCCTGTCATGTTGGCTAGTCTTCCTTTGGCATTAGTGCATCTATTATTTGGGCTTTGGGGGTTGTTGGGCTCCTTTGATGGTCAAGATGGATTTAAATTTGTCTTTAAGAACTTTGGTTTTGGGGTTTTGTTTTTGTTTTGGGGGGTTTTGGCACTGGGGATCGAACTCAGGACCTTGCGCTTGCAAAGCAGTCGTGTTGCCTCTGAGCTAAATCCCCAGCTGTACTTTGGTTTTAATATGAAATGTTTTTGTCTTTTTTGTTTCCAGTTATTTATAGCACAAAATTATATAGATTTTTCAAGTACATTGAAAATAGAGATGTGGCCAAATCAGTCTTGAAGGAGAGGGGTCTGAAGAAGATTAGATTGGGAATAGAAGGTAAGACATTTTCATTATTTGCTGTTAATTCTCTTTTGAAGAAACAAGATTAAAAAATTGGCTTCTATTTAGAAAATAGTTCAACTAGTCCGAGAAAAATTCTGACAAATGGTAATATGTGCTTATGTAGAAGATGAATAAGAAGATCGTTAGGAGTGATTTATTTCGTAAGATTATCTAGTGACACAGGGATATGACTGACTTTTCTGTCATAGCTTGCTCTATTTCACATCCTACAAATCCATTTGTTGTGTGTGGGCATACATGTGTATAATCCCACGAAGCTGACAAGGCTTTGTGCCTACTGGTAGTCTCTGAAACCCAGTAGAATTAAAAACTACTTTTTAAAAATTAATATAGGAAGATAGCCAGGCGTGGTGGCACATGCCTGTAATCCCAGCACTCAGGAGGCTGAGGCAGGAGGATTGCTGTGAGTTCGAGACCAGCCTGGGCTACACAGTGAGTTCCAGGTCAGTCTCAACTACATAGTGAGACCCTGTCTCAAAAAACAAAACAAAACAAAATAGTGAATGTAGGAGGGCCAGGGGATTTAGCTCAGTGGTGCTATGCCTGCCTTTGCAAGCTCAAGGTCCCTGAGTTTAAGCCCTGGTACTAAAAAATAAATAAAAATAAAATAAGTACAAAAAAATAATAAAAATTAATGTAGAAGCAGTACTAGTGCCTTACTGGAGTCTCAAGATAGTATAATAGCTTATTTTCAAGTTAAATATAAATTATAAAACTTCTGTTATTTAAATGCATACATTTTTAGATAGTTTTTTTACTTTATGATTTAAATAAATTTCTCCTTATACCTTGTAAGATGCTTCTTTTATTTTGTTCTGCATAGCAAGGAATGAGTAAGAGTTAGACTCTGGAGCCAGATTATTTATCTTCAAATCCTGCCACTTAAAGGCATGTAAACCTTGTGCCTCAGTTTCTTCACAGTGGGGGCTGTGCTCCTTCACCCATCACTTCGCACTTAGCTGCTTGTTCTCAAAGCTGGAAAGACAGCTGCTTTATGTTGGGAAGAGAGAGAAAGCCTGTCTGAGGAGGGAGAGATTTGAGCTGATGTCTAGTGACAAGGATGATTGTAGTCAGAGAAAATAGCAAGTGTAAAGGTATTGGTAGGAATGAAGTTTGCCTGAGGTACAGAAAACACAAACATGACGAGAATTGTGTGGTGGAGCAGATTTGAAGCGATATAATTGGTGTGAATGTTGGCAGGAAAATAGTTTAGGGTCATGAGAGGTAGTCTTACTCATAGTGAGGAGCATAGTGGGCAAGTATCTTAGCTAAGTCTCTCAGACTTTCCAAGCATCAGTTTCTGTATCTGTTAGTGTCTGTAATACTCGGTATATCCTAGATGGTGATTGTGAGGATCTAATACCATTTGCTAGAAATTACCCTTTTCCCACTTTATTTTCTCTCTCTCTGTGTGGCTACTATTATTCATCTTTCACATGCTCTGAAACATTGGAATTTCTGTGAAATCATTTCTTAGACCAGTGTACTGTATAGTACTATGAACCCCATGGGAGAAGTCAGGTTGGATATTGCATACCTAATGTGGCCTAGTGCTGAGTGTAAGGAGGTTCTCAGGTAGCAAATAAATGATTTATACAAAATTTGTTACTGATAGGGCTTCCTTCTCTATCACAAAGGAATAATAGCAGTGCTCTAAGCATTTGAAATAAACTCAAGTAAATTTTAAGGAGCTATTGATAAGTACTACTGATTATTAATCCCATTAGTCACTTTAATGATATATCATACTACACTTCTAAATATTTCAGTATTTTTCTAAAAATATTTTATCTCGCCCAACAAAATGAAAATTGATTCCTTAATGTCAGACAGTTCTCATTAAAATTTCCCATTTTTCCCTAGAAATGTCTTTTTAGCTGATCTCTCCAAACCAGGTTCCAGGCCAGGACTATACTTCATAACTATTACATCAGATCTTTCAGTTGAGAATAGTTCTTTATGACACTGCCCTATTTAAGAGTTTGTGCTAGTTGTCCTACTTCTGTATTTGCCCTACTGCTTCTGTGTTGTCCTTCAGTTTATGCCTCTAACTTCTGAAATTATAAACTATAAGTACATGTAAAGGCATAATTTAAATTTTCTTCATTAAGTGGGTGACAACCTCATTCCTCTATTATAAGATTAAATTGTTACTTTAACACAATAATGTTCATCTCCCACTGGTCATGGTGGGATGTCCCAGCACTCAGGAGGCTGAGGCAGGAAGATCGAATATGGAAGGCCAGTCTGGACTACTTTAGTAAGTCTGTCTTCAGAAACACAAAAGAATGCTCAGTTCTTCATTAACCATTACCTAAAAGTTATAAATAAATACTGGTTGATAATTCTTCCCTTTATCAGTAATTTTATTAGAGAAAGCAGTCATTTTCTGATTTGTAATTCCATTTACATTTATTAGCTGGTATTTTGTAAAGTAGAGCTTTCTTCTGTCTAATGAGGCTATTTGGTTACCCAAATTATCTCTATTTTTAAGAGGAAGAAACTGAAGCAAAAAAAAGGTTACATAGCTAATTCAAGTTTCATTTGAAATAAATAGCAGAGCTGGAACTTGAATCCAGGCCTCTGTGATTTCAGAACCTGAGTGGTTTTGCAGTACCATATAGTAAATGGAAATTTTTAAAGAGTCAGTGTACAACATTTTTTTGTCTGAGTACTACAAGCTTTGATAATTTGGTCTTGACTTTGGCAAAATGGTTATTAACCAGGCTCTTCTACCCTTCTTTAGTAATTGCAAGTAGGTTTGAAGAATTACTTTTCCAAATTAGATGAGACTACCCATATTTTCCCATCAGATTTATACATTTTTTTTCCTAAATGAAATATCTTTTATCCTAGTGGAGTTGTTAAGATATTTCTGGGACCAAAGAAAACACTGCAGATTTCTAAGCCATTTTGTTACCTCTCTCTCCCATTCATGTCCCCTTGCCTTCCCACTTTCAAGGTCCTCAAAAGAAGTCTGATTTTAGAGTATTAAATGTGTTAACTTTGATGAGAGCAAGATTGGGTTGGCATAGAAGAGACTTGGGAAGGACAGGCGGGAAATCAGATGTGTGAAGGGATGATAGAATCTAAGGCTGAAAGAATATTTTAAAAATAATTTTGTGATCTGATATTCATGTTCAGATATTGCTATAGTCATACCTATCTAAGCCTGTTTTAGTTTATTTTAATCAAAATTTTGAGGTTGGTGGGTGTTGTTTAAGAACATATCTGGAGTTGGGGTAGAAAGGCACAAAAAAGCTCCTGTCTTCACATTGTAGTTCCACTGAAAGGCATTTTGGATTTCTGTTTTGTTTCACCTAGTCCTTAATGGAACATTCTCTCAGCCTGACAGGGTTGATTTTTAAAAATAGTT
The DNA here is from genome assembly GCF_012274545.1 of Fukomys damarensis. Taxonomy (NCBI): domain Eukaryota; kingdom Metazoa; phylum Chordata; class Mammalia; order Rodentia; family Bathyergidae; genus Fukomys; species Fukomys damarensis. Next base: position 16,218,543 of record NW_022900928.1, read on the forward strand.
CAAGACTGCATGGGGTTGCAACTCCATCTAGCAGGCCATGTTGCATATGGCCTTACTTCCATCATTAGGAACCTTGCCTGACCTCGGTAGAAAGCTTTCTTCTGTCATAGTACTTAACTGAGACTATGAACAGAGTCAAACTTAAGGGGAAAAACACTTTGAATATTGATGAATTGCTCTTGCCATAGAATACAGAAAGTTTTATTGGAATCATTTACATATTCGCTGGCTGATTTTATTTTATCATAGAGTTGAGCAATTTCAGTAGAATCATATGTCCCACGGGCTTTTAATAAATGTTTACTGTGGCCCTTTACAGGAAATGTTTGTTAATCCCTGGTCCAAAGTAGCAGTTCTTGCTAATAGAAAGGAGGGAAGGGACCTATGCTAATTTCCTAGGGCAGTATATCTTTGGGGAAATTATCTTTGAGGTAAGTAACTGGAAAATTTCCATAACTAGAAATTTTCCAAAATTTATTAGCTGTTAATTTTCAGTGACTATGATCCAAAGGGAGAATATATAATTAGAGAAAACTGCTTTGGAAATGAAAATCTAAGTCAACTGCTTGGTTGTTGAAAGAGTCACTAAAATGATGTAGGGATTAAAATACGGGCGTTGGCAACTGGGCCTGGGATTTAGCTCAGTGATTCGGTGGCCTGCCTTGCAAGCGCAAGGACCCACGTTCAATCCCTGGTACCAAAAATAAAAGTAAAAGTCGTTGGCAACCTAGCTGTAGTATAATCTAGAACCAGCTGAATAGTTCTGTGTAATTGAACAAAACAGGAAAGAAAATCCCAGGGCAATATAAAGATGAGACTGGCTTAAGGAAACTGGAAGGCTAATGTAGCAGTAAAGTATAGGCCTTTAGCAAGTCATCAAGTGAGGAGAATGGTTCAGAGAAACAAGGATATGTACATAGAGCTCAGGGTCTGTTGCAGATTGTGTATCATTATATTGGGGACCCATCCCTTCCATATTCACTCTAAGAATTTTTTTGGTGGTTGGTTTATTGAGTACTTGAAAGAATAGTGAAAGGTTTTGTGATTTCCACAGTAGGATTTTAGTTTCTGGCTGTTGAACTGATAACTAGGTAGATGGAGCATGTGTTTCCTTTCTTGGTTTTAATTTCCATTTGTTCAGTATTTGTACCAAAAATGTCCCGAAGGGCTGAGCTGGATGAGAAATTGTGAGTGTGTGGGTCCTGTTTTTAAAAGCTTTCTTTCCTCCAGGTTATCCAACGTACAAAGAAAAAGTGAAGAAAAGGCCTGGGGGCCGCCCAGAAGTCATTTACAACTATGTCCAAAGACCCTTTATTCGAATGTCCTGGGAAAAGGAAGAAGGGAAGAGTCGGCATGTAGACTTTCAGTGTGTAAAGAGTAAATCTATCACCAACCTGGCAGCAGCTGCTGCAGACATTCCCCAGGACCAGCTGGTGGTCATGCACCCAACTCCACAGGTGGACGAGCTAGATATCCTCCCCATCCACCCTCCTTCTGGCAACAATGACCTCGATCCTGATGCACAGAATCCAGTGCAGTGACGCTGTCCTTGAAACCATAGCATGCTACTCTTCACAGTGTCCTCATCTGCACTGCAAGGCCACTCTTCTTCATTGTGAGACGCACATGTTTAGGATACTGCAGTGTAGGTTTTTTTAAAGACCAAAGGTAGCTGAATGGTTTTTTAAACAAGTATAATTCTAGCATCCTGAGGTTCCACTTAAAATGTCTTTGTTTACCAGTAGGTTTGTGAAATTGGTTCTTTGTATGGGGGACAGTCCTTTTTCACACATATGGGTCTTTTCTGAGGTGGAAATTGGCATCGGGGGTGCTTTCAAGCGGGACTGATACTCATCACACCCCAGATAAAACACAGTATATTATATAGTTGCACTTTATACTTGGTGGTTAAATGGAACTGTTCAAGCCATTTTATAGTTGTGATGTATAATATAACTTAAATAAGTGCTTCTATCAAAGTATTCCTTCAGTAAAATGTGTATAGTTTGCTGCCCATGATAAACAAAATGGTATTTATCTTGGGCTTATTTGAATGATTAGGATGAGATTCAGTGCTCAAATCTTATTGGTTCACTTATCTCTAGTGCTGTTTCACCCTTTGAGAGTGAGTCATGTGCAGGGAGTGTGAACATCAGAGGTGGTTTATTATCCAGTCTGCCTTACCCTTAATCTGTTCACAGATATTTATTTACTAATGTTTTTCTTAAGCATTATGATAGGAAAATGAAGTGTTTGCTCTTCATTTACTAAACGATTGTAACTCAAGTTTTTCATCAAAATAAAATTCCATTGTTTTAATGTTTCAAGCCAACTTTATAACCACCACCTTGGCCAGATTTTTTGTCTCATAGTTAGATTTCCTGTATTACTGGTGTAAGTACAACTATAAATCATATAGCTTTTCAATTGAACTCTTAATTTGGTGTATGTGTGACACAGCGCTTAAATTTCTTACTAATTATAAAATCTTACTGTATCTTCTTACTACAAATCTAAAGTAACATTAGAGCTGAAAAGACAGAGCATGGCCTAGTCCACCCTATATGAAATGTGAAATGACTTTACCCTAAAGTTTAAGAGCCAGTTTCAGATTCTAGTTCAATGTGGTTCTTTGCATTATATTGTGCTGCTCTGCTTAGCAGATTATTCATACAAGTGGTGTATTAAATATGTGGCCTAATTCAAGAAAGAATCAGAAATGTTTAGGTGGTATGGGTCAGTAGTCATTTAAGGCTTGAAGCTGTACAATTGCAAATACTGGTGAAAAGGGCAGCAGTGCAGAAGTCAGTTCACTGCACATAATTATGCATTTGTAAATTCAAAGGATTTGATGTTTGTGTGTAAGCAGTAATGACTTTGTTCTCCCATTAATCGAAATGTAAACAATTTGGAAATTATCACTTTTTTCGTGCTAGATGTATTCTGAAAAATAGTTATCAATCCCAGGACTATTATGAAGATCACAAGGCATGGCCAATGTTAGTAGCTGTTGGAATACCCGTGGCTGGAACTGATACGACCCTATAGTGTGTAGGATATTTTCTAATTATTTGAACTGAGAACAGTATTTATAGAACAAGGGAAACATTTATTAAAAATATTTAACTGTCTAATACATTATACTTTAACCCATATTTATAGTAAAGGATTCTTACAAGGAAGAATAAACAGTTTTATGATACAATTAGTATAAGAAATATCCACATGGGGGACTTCTTTGTAGTGTAAAAACACCATACATCTGAAATGACCATTTGCATATAAAAGCTACCAATGATGCTTCTGTGCACAATGATTAAAAAAATTCAACACAAACAGAATCCAAAATATACAATTAATGCAAGCTATCCACAGCTAGCCCAATAATCAATGATGAGGAAACACTGGAGCAGGCTTAGTTCCACTTTGTCTGAAGTTACACATAGTAAGATTGACTTGTATCAATGGCTCTGAGATGGCTTTTATGAAGTCAGTACATAAAAGCTGTTCTCTCCCTATCCAGTAAGCTTCACAGACTGTAAAACCCCACCAGTAATGCACTTTGATACTGTAGCTGTTGCCAAAGCAACATGTAGTGTCTACAGCGGCCATGGCAAGTCGCTAAAGTCGACAGGGCCACCCAGACCAGCATCTGCTTCCAGGAGGCTCATGATGACAGCCATTGCTGCTTCATCATTACTGGGACTACTTGATCCTTGGTCGTTATCGATCATGTCTATGCCTATGTGGGGGTTCTCACCTGTGAAAAGAGATGAAGATGGGTCAGTGATTTAAAAAGACGCATATTTAGATTTAGTAAGCAACTTCTAAGTTTTGGTTTTGTTTTGAACCTAGGGGCCCTGTGCTACTGAGCTACTTCCCCAGACCTTTTCTTACTTTTTATTTTGAGACAGGGTCTTAGATTGATCAGGCTGGCCTTGAACGTGGGATCTTCCTGCCTAAACCTCTTAAGAAGTGGGGATTATAGCTGTACATCTCTGTTCCTGGCTCTACGCCATACTTTTAATGAGAAAAGCTATATTTAGCAGTACAGTGAGACAGGCTACTTCTGGGGCTATAGTGGCAATATATATTATATACAGAGTCCACCCAAAAAAAGTATGCACACTTCAGCAGTTGGCCATACTAATAAATATCTAGAAGCTAATGGCCACCACTCTGAGCACTTCTTGTAATTGTATAGGCCAAAGGTAACTTGTATTAATCTCATGGTGTCTCAATAAATTTAGTGTTAAAATATTTACAAGTTTTTCTTTTCCTAATGTATACATTTTTTGGCAGACTCTATATATCATATATAACTATATATAAACATGTTGCTGTTTTTCAGAGGTAAGAACCAGCCTTTCAGAAATAGCACAATGTTTAAAATTCAGCAAATGTTAAAAATATTTGTATTGACCACATTTTAATGTTCTAATAACCAACTGAGACAGCTACAGAAAGAATGGCAAATAGGAGAGAAAAATAAAGATTGGCAAAAAGATGGATGAGATGGGAGAAGAAAACTGCCATCACTTAATGACTCCTAAACACCCCAAAGATTATGCCCCACATGGGAGTAAACCCGCGTGTAGCAGACCTGTGCCCCAGACACGCTTGGATCCCATCAAAACACAACCATTAAAGTCAGTTTTGAAGTGTCTAAAAACCCCAAACTTTTACGTACCAAGTTTTTCTAGAACCAGCTTGTTGTGTATACTCAGCTCTTAAAACCTTCATGCCAGAGTTTTTACAAGCCCACTGAAATGAAAGTGAATAATAATGCTATTTACCAAGAATAGAAGAACTGTCAGAATATGGATAGCCTGGGTTCTCCTGCGCCTGCCCTGGTAGTAGGCCACTGGAAGGAATGTCTGGAGTCCCTCCATTTAAAATCTACAAGTGAAAGGGGAAAAGTGTGAAGTTTTCCACTCTTATTAGGCATTTTCAGTCAGTACCATGTGCAGTGTCACTAAGAAAATAAAGCATGTTGGGAAGAGAAAGGTAAGGGGGAACTTGAAAGAGGTTTATCTTAACAGCTTATTTCAAACAAAAAAACTATTAGCAACAGTCATAACAAGAAAAAACTCCAGATTAATATTTTATCTGCATTTGATAATATAGGTAGTGAAAAGGCTGAATAAAAACCCAGACTCCCTGAGATCATGCTGTCCACATGCTTCTTTAAGGACAAAGCAGAAAGTCAGCCCAGCTTGGCAGTTCTGCTCTAAGAGAGTAAAACATGACAGCCAATATCTCAAAGCTGTGAAGTGACACCGCTCGAGGAGTCACAAATGAACAGCAAAACATGAGAAGCAAATCTTTGATGATCAGATATATTATAGGTGATCAGGTACATTATAGGCACCACTTTTGGTAACCTCCAGTTTACTTTTTTTTTTGAGCCCAGGGCCTTCTGAGGTGTATCACAAGTCCTTTTTTTTTTTATTGTTTTATTTTTAAATTTGAGACAGGTGCTAAAGTTGCCCAGGCTGGACTGAAACTGGATCCTCCTGCCTCAGCATCCCAGAGTATTGGATTACAGGTATGCACTACCATGCTGGGTTTGTTATCTTTTTTTTTTTTTTTTTTTTTTTTTTTTTTTTTTTATCTCACTATGTAGTTGAGACTGACCTGGAACTCACTGTGTAGCCCAGCCTGGTTGCAAACTCACAGCGATCCTCCTGCCTCAGCCTCCCGAGTGCTGGGATTATAGGCCTGTGCCACCAAGCCCAGCTCATTACCTTTCTTAAGATAGGCCACTGAGAAGATTGTACTACTCCCAGATTATTACTCCTCCTTGTCTTTAATTCTGTCTCAAAGTCCCTCCCCCCTCCAAGGTCCTGCTCTTTGGCTGAGTAACATAGAATTGCATTCTTTCAGAAGTATCTATATTTGAACCAGAACAGTTTGGCAGCTGCTAGGATTCAGGAATAGTGATTTCAGCCTTTGCCAGCAGGTGGCATTACAACTTTGACTCCACATTCAGCTTTTTGGTCTAGGGACCCCCTTATACTCTTAAAAATTATTGAGGACACCAAAGGAATTTTGTTGATATAGGCTATATTTATCCAAGATTACTATATTTGAAATTGACATTTTATACTATATTAAACCTGTTACGTGTTAACATGAACATTTTAATGAAAATTAAATATTTTCCAAAACAAGAACAAAACATGAGAAATATGTCATCATTGTACATTTTGCAAAGCTAATGCGAGGCTTAAGAAATTTCAACTGGATTTCCATAGTTGATTCTCCCTTTGGTCTAAAGTATGTGAAGGAAATGCACCTCCCACAGACTAGGTAGCTGGAAAAGGGAGGCATATTTTAATAGCCTTTCCAAGTAATTACAGTATTCTTATTATTCTTTGCTATTACATCAACACTTGACACGTGGAAGTTTCTTAGATGTTAGTTGTAGTATGCAATCTGAAACTATATCGGTTTTTTGCACCATTAAAGTACGCTGATGTATCTTGGCACTTTGCATGGATCTTTCACCACTGAATGATTTAAATATCTTGCATTGGTCATTTATCAGATAATGTTTCACTGAGTGTTGCAGATCTTCCAAATGTTGACACATTTCATGAGAGAGCATGAAAACATTGCCATTGTTTTAAGTTCTGGGAAGCTGTTGAACTCTAAGTAGCAGACACAAGTTTGCTAAAAATTCCAATTTTGCTTGAAAGCTCAGAGAAACAAATGCTACTGGTTTTCCTTAAAGTGACAATGTGTGCTAAATACTCAAAGTCTTTACAGCAATACTTCATAAGAATACAGATGACGTCCTGTGAAACAGGAAGGTAGTTTGGCTACAGCTTCATCACAAACATTCTTTTTCTTGAGACAGACTGTCATATTCCATATGCAGCACCAGTGCTTTAAAGTAATAGTTTTTACTACTTCATTAAGGACTTTCTGGATTGAAATTGGCTTTTAAATTATTTACTTCTTATTGTGAGTGTGTGGTGGTGAAGAATACAGTGACTTCTGGCAGTTTGGTGCCACCGTTCTGATTCTTGCAAAAGCACTAGAGTTTCACTCCCAGCATTGTTCTTGCACTGACATTGCACACAGCGACACAGTGAAAAAAAGAGTAATGTTTTAGCAGTATGACACCACCTTTGACTTTGCGGACACTTGGAGGGACACTGATGGCTCCCCAAAAGATCACAGATGACATTTGCCAAACTGCTGCTCTGTCTGAACTTGCTGTGGGGCCTCTAGATGTCCCTGTTCTCCTGGGCTCTGTGGTGGTCACTCGGCCTCCCCATTTTAGCTTGATCCTGACTGAAATAACTGCAAGCTAAATGACAAATGTGAAAATGACCGGGAAGGGCCATCTTTACCCTTGTGGGTCTGCTGCACCTTTTAGTGGTGAAGTCAGTTTTAACTCCGTCTGTAGCTACTTTTCTTGTAAATACTGCTGCTGTGGATTCATCTCATTAAAGAATACATTCAAGGGCCGGGGATTTAGTTCAGTGGTTCCGCTGCCTGCTTTGCAAGAGCAAGGACCCAAGTTTGATCCCAGTACCAGGAAAAAAAAAAAAAAAAGGATACATTCAAAATTTCTTCCCCCAGACCCATTATAATAAACTCTCTAAAGAAAAAGAAACATTTTCACAAACACCTCAAAAATACTTGGGACTTTATGGTACAGAGCACAGATTTGAATTTCTAGGATTTGTGAAAAGAACTGGAAGTGATGAAACTTGGATTATAGATCAGGGCCCTACTTATTTAACAGATGCTGGGGACATGGATTTTTGTCATCTGTAAAATTATGAGGATAAGATGACAGAGTATATATGAAAGTTCTCTAATATTTAAGCACATCCTACAGTGATAAAACCCACGTCTTGGAATCCTTGATAATACCAAGAGGTCAAGTGCCTAAAACTGAATTGAGGAGGGACAGGGAGACCACCCTCAGGAAATACGGAGGAAGTAGAACAGAACAGAACTAAGAGCCCAGCCAGCAAAATGGGGTGTCCTGATTTCATCTGTCAGTGTTTTCTGAGTCATTCTAAAGGGCTAGTTACTCTCACATATATTTTCTCATAACAACTTTACTTACAAAGATTTTAGCTGTCCTAACAAACATTAGCCTCATTACAAAGAAAACTGAGGCTTAGAAGTTATGCATGTTTACATAACTAGCATATGGCAAAGCCAGACTTCAAACTAGGACTATCCCACTTTGACCATTCTCTTACCCACTAATTTATTGGCTTTCAGCCTTTTAAGGGAGGAGCAAAACCTTTTCAAATGGAAACTTGTGTAGAAGAGTCATATATAAAATGGGAATAAGCTGCCCCAGCAGAAGCAGGTGTCTTGGCCTTACTTTCTCTCCATGCCAGCTACCCTACCCACCTGCCAGTCCCACTTACGCTGAGAAGACAAGTTTTGAAAATCCCTGCCTTGCTTTTGATGTAACTATGCCCTAGGGGTCTTGCCTATGTAAATTCCCCTATCTGTTTTAAGAAACAGAAGACTTCATGCCCCAAGATGCTGCAGGTCCTTGGGTTGTCCTGGTCCACAATGACATCTGGCACGATGAGTACATTTATGACTTAAGAGTGAATATGCCTAGATTTCTATGTTCTTCGGCGAGAGAGAGAGTACACTTGAGTACACTCTTTTCAGTGTAATCTTTTAGCAGCTCTCATGAAAGCTGGTGACTGATAAAACTGCTTTGACCCAATGCACAGGAAATCCAGGCAGCCAGAAAGCCTGGCTTGACTTTCAGAGCACTGCTGGTGCTACTACTGTTGACAGTGCTTGCCCTATATGGCAATGCTATCTGCTATATGTTTCTGATCCCTCCCTTGGGGAAGCTTTCCCACATGCACACAGAATAAATCCTCGTGAGGATGTCAGCGGTCCTCCACAGCGCTACCAGTCTGCTTCGTACTTAGCTGTACACGCATGCAGGTACGTCAAAGAGGAAAAAGGTCTTCACTAGTTTAAGCCTTCAAATTGTAATCCTATATTCCCACCCATAACATTTGAGAACTTGGGCAAGTGGCTCTCTAGCCTAAGTCACCAGACTTACCTTCTTGCCTCCTGGGGAAGAGGCATCAGGGGGAGGCGTACTTGTGATGTTCAGTGGGCTAGAACCACAACTGGAAGGTGACGACCCTCTTATCCTGTCACAGGAGAGGAGAGTCAGTTACATTTCCTTTCCTCTTGTCGGGTGTGTATTAAGGGGTGTGGACAAAAGGACAAGGATCTGGACCTCTTCAGGGATTGACAGACTTTCTGTAAGGACCAGGCAGCAACTGTTTTGGGCTCTGGGCCATGTGGTCTTTGTAACACTAGTCCTCTTTGCCCCTGCAGCTTGAAAACATCCATAGACAATACATAAACCAATTAGTATAGCTGTGTTGAAATAATTTACAGAAACAGGACGTGAGCTGGATTTGTTCTGCAGGTTCCTGATCTGGAATGCATACTCTGAAGTCAAGCATTTCACAAAGCCCTTGATTAGGGTTTAGATTCTTGGGAATTTCAAGTAAGTTTTATTTCCTTGCAAAATCCAGGTAAGCTGGTGACCTTAGAAGTATCTTTGATACCATGAATTGGAAAGCAAATGGTCTATTTTGTTCCCCGTAAATATTGTTTAACTAGTGAATACTCTTGGCAAATGGAATGTCCCAGGGTAGCTCAGCCACACCTATAAAGTAACAGGAGTAGAAGCAGTAATAGTAGCAACCTGAAGCAACAGGTGATAGAAAATGGATCTGGTCTTTCTCAGAGTATCTCAGCAGAGAAGATTTATAGAAGGAAAGACTTAGAACTGTAAATCTGCATAAACTTGTCAGGCTGCCTTGGCACTGAAGCTCGAGTTCAGGGAGTATGATAGCAGCTGTTTGGCCACTCTGCTCTCAGCTACTCCATGTACGCATGCAGCTCTTGGGTCACCCAGGGATGACTCAGGTCCTGTGGCTCCTGGCTTGTACTGCCTACTTCTCTAGATTTGTGAGGGAACAAATTTTCTCTCTCCTGAATGACAAGCTCTTCAAAGGCAAAATACAACTGTGTATCATGAACTCTCAGCACATACAGATGACTACTAATTGCTTACTGAAAAAATTGCTTTGTGTCTGCCAAATCTCCCTGCTTATGACTGAAACCGCTATTTTCCCATGCACTTTCCACTTTTCCTCTTTAACATAAAACAACTTCTCAAAAGATTTTAAGGTTCTTGAGGTCGAGGATTCTGGTAATACTACATTTAGATAGTCTCATACCAAGCACCAGGTATGTAGGGGCTGATTATACTTCACGCTACTCCATCATCTTCCTGAGGCAGACGCAATCAGCCCTGCTACCAGCCAAACCCACTGATCTGTGGGGCTGGAATAGAACTGCTACCGTGAGCATGAGTTCCCCCTGTGGCCCACTGGAAAAAGAGGTCAACCTCCAATTCTCCAGACGAGCAATCCAGTGGCAGGGAATATTAGCCTTCCCCCCACCCGCTATGCTATGATTATGTTCCATTGGGTTTAGATTCCTAAATATCTGTCAATAGAAGATCCTTGAGTCATACACAAAGCGTTAGGAATTGAGCCTCCCCAAGAGTCCCCTTTAGCTCCAACCTATTTTGGTTTAGCTTCTTTATTTAAGGCAGAATTTCTAAAAGTCAGCACTCCTCCAGCACTCCTCAAATTTTAGGCTGGCTCATTCTTTGTGGGGATCAGGGCTGTTCTGTGTACTATAAGGTACTTAGTAAGCAGTATCCTTGGTTTCTTTTCCCTGGATGTTTAGCAGCAACCGCCCACCCAACTGTAATAACCAAAAGTATCTCCAGGGATTGCAGTATATTTCCTGGAGAGATGAGGTGGTGAAGAGAACTGTTTGGGCTTAGAACCACTGGTTTAGGAAAACAACTAGAAGGTGTTACTTGCCTGTGGATTTCCATGATTTCCTCAGCAATCATTCGACCTATTTTTCCTGCCCCAGCCCTGGTTCCCCCTGGAATCCCTGGAACAGCGGGATGGGTTCTCTTTGGGCCACCTACAACAAAGGAATCTGAGAGTGGGAAAGGGGAAGAAATACTAATTATGTGTCAAAATCAGTCCATCCCATGATACCCTTTAAGTTCAACATTGGGGTTGTGCCTTGTCAGGAAAAGACACGCCGACAAGGAAAGTCTCAAGCTTCCATCCAGGATCAGAGGCCAGAGGGTTGGCATGGGGCAGCTAACTCCTGTCATGTACTCAGAAAGCATTTACTGGACAGCTCTGTGCTGTGTGCCAGGGTTACAAAGAAAGACAGTATCCCTGCCCTCAAGGAGCTCACAGTCTAACACAGATAGAGCGACGTGATAAGTTTGGCAGGTTAAACTGAGACACCCAATGAATCCAGTATCAGGTATGGCCTTCTGGAAGCAGTTAAGAAGATGAGTAGTTGAAAGATGAGTATAAATTAGCTTGGCAGATAGGAAGAAAAAGCATTCTGGGCATAGCACCTGACACTTATAAAGAGCACTGAGCACTTGGGAGTCTATTCCAAGGAATTCGGGAGTGGTAAGGAATGAAACTGGTGCACCAAGTACCAATCAGATCTTAAGGGGTCTCAGATGCCAGGCTAATGAATTTGGGCAGTACCCACAAAGGGTAAGTACCAAGGAATTTACATGGAGAACGTACTGAGATTTCAGTTATGAAAAGTCCACCACACAGAGAACGAAATATGGCTGCATATCACTTAACAGGGATATGCTGTGAGAAATGTCACTAGACAGTTTTGTCATTATTTGACCTACTCAAATCTAGACAGTATAGAGTACTACACTCCTAGGTGATATGGTACAGGCTACGAACTGGTACAGCAAGCTATTGTGCTGAGCCCTACAGGTGAGCGTAGTAACACTGTGGCATTTGTGGAGCTCGACGCATCTGAACAGGGTGAGTAATGTGTGACAAGACATTCCCATGGCTACATGGTCATTGGATGGTGGGAGTTCTCCACCTCCATTATAATCTTACGGGACCACTACCACGTAACTGTTCTGAGATAACTGGAATGTTGTTAAGCTGCCATAACTATGATGGAGGATGAGGCAGAAGAGTGCTGTTAGAATTAGGAAATTAACCAATAATCTAAGCAGCAGATGAGGGCAAAGGAGTGACAGTGATGATGGGTTAATTTAAGACAGGAGGAATAGAATTTAAGATTTAGATACCATGGGGGAGAGGCAAGAGCCAAGACTTTCTGGCCCAAATGACCAGATGGGGAAGTGCAGAGAATCTGTCTGTAATGTGATATTCTGAACTTCAGGAGCCTAGTGTAGTGACTCCAGGTGGCTCTGTGTGGGGGGCAGCTGGAGAAACAGACTGGAGCTCGGGAGCCCAGGCTGGCAGTGTGGGTGTGGGCATGCACAGGAGAGAGGTGCAAAGTGAAGCTGTGCAAGCAGGAGTCCCAGGACGGATGAGTCCAGTTTGCAGGGCAGGGGCCGAGGCCCACCGGCTACAGTACACGCCCCGGTGCCAACAGACATCTTGCTTCTAACCACAGGAGCCAGTGACATTCACCCAAAAGCACTTTGCAAACCCACTGGGCAACAGAGACAAAGGAAAGCACAAGGGAGTCAGGGAGTTTGCTATTTCAAGGGCTTTAGGGATCCAAGTGGCCTCAGAAAGTTCAATGATGAGTTCCCACTATTCAGACTCAAAAGAGAAAGCAAGATGATGGTATCCTTAGTACTCATGGGGGAATCAGCACATGAATCCTTTGAGATGAGACCTCCCTTATTCCACAGAATGTGACAGCAGGGGACCCTGAATGGCTGGGGATTGGGGGTCTGACCACAAGCAGCTTCTCCTGGGGAAGTCCTGATGCCCCGGCAGGACATAGTTACCTTCTCCAGAGGGCAGCATGCTGTCCATGCTGTGGGGGGACGCTGTGAGCTGCGGGAAGGTTGGGTCCCCGCCTTCCAGGACGTTGGCTCTGTGAACATCCCAGCAATAAGGAAATGTGAGTCAGGCCTGCTCAGAACTGCGCCTTTCACCTTGGCCAAGATGTCCAGTGTCCACTCTGGACCTGGACAGGCCAGAAAATGAAGTCTTGTCTGAGTGCTGAACAGGTCTCCTCACTGTTACATAACCCAATGGACGGCATCTTGGCCTCTGATCTCACAGCCTGCCTGGGCCTTCCTAACTTGTGCAGCACACTCCACAGGGAGTGGTGGCTCCGAGAGCCGACTACCACTGCCACAGTACCTTCTGTACCACCAGGCTGCAGCACACCCAGTCCCTCCCTCACCTCTAACCACAGCTGGGAGTAGGATGCTGTGGAGAAGGAGGTGTAGAGAGCAGACTCCTTCCCCCTGCTCACCTTGAAAGTAGCAGCAGCCTTTGAGAGAGCATTCCAGCTGCCAGTGCTCCAGGCTGGGTGGCATGAAGACCTGCCCGTCCCCAGCCAAGGCCACAGAGCTAGTGCCTGTGTGAGCCTTTCATGGGTAGTGAATCCCTCCTTCTACAGCAGCACAAGTGGATGCCCAGGGTACTGGGCCTGTAGAATCCAAAGGTTGACTGCTTTGTCCAGAAGGACACGTTGCTGTCTCTCCTAGTGTGAGTCCATGAGCCAGGGTGCATGGTATGCATTTTAAAGCTTGTCATTTATTAAATACCCTTTCTCACCCCTCCCCATTCTGTGGCTTCATAGGACATTAATAAGGTGGCGTTAAAGGATGTGTTCCTGGTTGGTGGCTGTATTCTTTCCCCAGGTAGGACCCCATGCCATCCCTTTGAAATAAGGGGGCATTCTATATCAGAAGAATACTTACAAAACAACAGTGTTGGTTGAGACAATGTATTCTACTTCCTTGGTCCAAGGGTTCATGAAACTGAACCATCGACTTCGTAGTGTGATGAAAGAACCATCTTTGATTTTAAACTTATAGCAATTAGTTGTAATCTTTTCTCTCGTCTGTAGAACTAAAAATGCAAAGAAACCATGAATATTGTTGCTTCCTCAAACCCACATATTAAAAACAGGAGACCCAACACCAAATACTAAAGGTACTTAGACTCCAACACCTCACTCTAATAAGCCGAGGGAGCCAGTGCCCACTGCTTCACAGAAGAGACTGTTTCTGAGGGTCTCCCACAAAGCCCTTCAATTTGTTTATCTGTCATTTTCTTCCCCACAGTCTGAAATTAAGGCTCCAGGGAATACTGGCATCAGCTATGACACAAACACCAGCAAATAAGAAGTCACTGTCCAAAGGGGCCAGACTCTTTTTTTCCCCATCACAAAGACAAAGGCAGTATCACACTTATCTCATTTTCAGGAAATCCAAATATATAGAGGCCACTGACCTATTCAAGCCTCATTCTCTCATGTAACACACGTGTCGTGAGCACCTTTCATGTGCCAGGCCCTAGAAGAGGACACCGGATGATTCCTGCCCTCGGGAGAGGAATGAGTCAAGGGTACATGGAAGAATCAAAAGATCAGAGTCTTGAAAGATGAATCCATTTGCCAAAAGAAAAAGGAAAGAACCCAGCGGTGCAGGAGGAGCACAGGGCCTGGCAGGGAGGCACCAGTGAGAGGGTTGGTGTAGCTTGTGTAGGAGGCAGGAGTGAAAGTGAGGAACTGGGTCAGGGCCAGGAAGTGTGAAAGGTCTTGAGTTTAATGCCTCCCATCAGTCTCTAGACTTGAGTGTAAAGACAGGAGGGTTGTAAGCAGGGGTGTGACATTATCAGGGCCAGTCTGTCCAAAGATAAATGGGGTAATTGTGGAAGACACACTGGAGGTGAGAGGGAGCAGGGAGACCCACTAGGAGTCTACATCAAGTCTGCAGTGGGCACAGAGGCATAAACAAGGGTCAGGGCAGTGAGGGAGGTAAAGGGTGGAGATGCATGTGGAGGGTGAGAACAGTGAAGGGAGGGGTCAGTGTTGCTTCCTCAGGAGGCTGCCTATGTGGCCACACCATTAGTTAGGGAGGAAAATACAGGGGGAGGGGATTGCACGCTTGTATAGAAAAAGAGCATCAGGTCAGACTGAGCGGTGTGGAGAGACCCTCTGAAGAAGACGCCTTCCAGTAATGCCACGCCTATGTAGAGGAAACTGCTGTACAGTCAGCTGGGCACCTGTAAGGTGACTGACAGCGTCTTGGGCCGTCAGCTTCCTCTCCTTACAGATGTTTAGGCCTGAAGAGGCCTGGGCTGGCTGACTGCTACACCACGGGGGGAAGGGGGCAGGTCTCGCTTGAAGGTCACATGGACTCATCTAGAAGCAGACTGACATTTTAAGCTTCAGACCTTCCGGATGGCCTGGCTTACCTTGCCGGTGACATTCTGCAAGATGTCCTATGTCATCTTGATGAAAATATTCATAACATGATGTGCCTAGAAGTTCTTGTGGTAAATATGCCAAAATAGCTGTTGCCCTAAAAAGAATAAGGGAACTTTTAAAGAAGAGAAAGCTTTTCAGAGAATTTAGAGCAGCTCTGCAGCTGGGGAGTCTGCTACGGCCTATGAGAGCAAGGTCAAAGGTGAAGGCAGAAGGCCAGATGGATTTTCACAGAGCTTACTTACAATGTGGATCTTTTTTTTTCCCTGGGCTTTCTGAATTTAATCAAGGCTATAAAAACAGGAAAACAAGCCTTTCAAAGGGGCTATTATCATAAGTAAGTGTTGGGGGTTTTAAAATGGCAACTTTGTATTAATCAGGTAGAAATGTAAACCCCAGTGAAAAACTTCTTTCCACTGCCTGCTTTCATGAGGAAACCAAACACCAGAAGCTTCAGCATCTGGGGCCACGTGGCCTTAAGAAGTGGCTTTTCCTTTTTTTTTTGGTACTTTCTGGCTGCCTCTACCAGCCAGAAAAGTTATTAACCTATGAGTATTTGTAAAAAACATAGCAAGCAATGGTAAATCAGACACCTGAGTTCTTATCCCTGGTTACCAATTGTTACGAATCCAGCAGGAGGCCTGTCCCCAGGCTGGGCCTCACTTCTTCATCTGTGAAGTGAGGAAGTTGGCCTAGATCAGTGTTTCCAACAGAACTTTCTGCAGTGACAGAAATTTTCTATGTGCCATTAGCCAGATGTAGCCATCTAGTCCTTAAAATGTGGCTTTTGAGCCTAAAGAACTGAAGTTTTCATTTTAATTGACCACATTCAAATTTAAATAGCCATATGAGGCTACCACAGCCAATGACTACTGTCATGGACGCCTCCAGACTAAATAATTGTCTCCAAGTCTTATATTCCTATAAAGGTAGCACTGCACAGATTTAAGATTTACGATACCCTTTCAGCCATGGACATCAAACTACCCCACTTAGCAATCTCCCCACCCCCAGCACTAGGGATTGAATCAGGTCCTTCACATTGAGATATCTCTCCAGCCCTTTTTAAAAAAACAAAAACACATTTTCTTTTGAGACAGGGCCTAAGTCATTAAGTTGCCCAGGCTGGGCTTGACCTTCTGATTCTTCTGCGTCAGCCTCAGGCTACTGGGATGACAGATGTGTGCCATCAGCCTGGTCTTAACTGTCTTTATATACCAAAGGAAAAAAATCTCTGTATTCATGAGGGTACCAAATGAGTCTCGTGTTTAGCAGATGTACTCATCCCTTCCCTCTCTTCCTTCATTCTTAGGAAAGCTAGCTGACAGCCCAGTCTTCTCTGCCTTTCAACTCAGCACTACAATCTACAGTCATTGCTCAGGGGTAACATGCAGAGTCTTACCTCTGGTCTACAAAAACAAACTTCCCATCTATTGCGTGCCGAGAAACATATTCCATAGCTTTCACCCTGATTTCCCCGTTCACTGGTTGTGGAACCACGTGAGAATGCAGCCGCCCAATGGCAACAAGGCAGCTGAGGTTACACCCCTCGTTGTCTGGTTCACTGTCTTCATCCAGCCCCATCTTTGTGGGGGGCCAGCTTTTCAAATAGCCTGTGCTGTGGATTGTGCAGAAGCTTTTTCGATCTGCTAGAAAGCAAAGTCCATGGTTAGTGTCAGTGCTGGGGCAACTGATAGTGGGGTAGAATATAGATAGTGAATCAAACAATTTTAAAAACCAAGATTTCATCTCCAGAAGTGATCGTCTAATGAATGGGCCAGACAGAAATAGACAATGCTCATCCAGTATCACATATCCTTAGTAAAGCCAGGTACACCAAAGGCACTGCTCACACCAAGGAAGAAATCTACCTGGGGAGAGGAAGGCCCCAGAAAGTCTAATGTGGGAGCTAACCAAGAAGGCTTGAGCAGTGCTCAGGGACAGAATGTAAAGATAGAGTATGTACAAGGGCGCAGGTCCCCTACAAGAAACAGCAAAGAGCTCTTGAGGCTGGAGTAAAAAAGGCTCTGAGCGGGTAGCATTGGAAAGGCAGGCTGAGGGCAGATTATAAGGGCCGTGGGCTATTTGCTAACACATGTATTAGGAGTTTTGTTTTGTTTTTGTTTTTGTTTTTCCCCACCAGATAGGAAGTAGAGAGCACACAAGAGTGGTCAAGTGGGAAACAGCAAACTCAAATCATGGAGCAGAGTAGTGGGTGAACTGCAGAGAACAGGAACTAGAAGTAGGAAGGCTGGTACAATGGCCAGGGGTAACAACAGAGCAAGCGACAATGAAGACTGAATGATGGCAGAGAGGGGCGATGGGTGGGAAGGAGGAAAAAGGTCTGAGCAGTATTAAGAACTAGTATAAATACCATGTCGAAAGGAGAGAAAGACAATAAGGATGGCCCCGACTTTCCTGGACTGGATAGCTGCTGCCATCATTCACTGATTCAAGGAAGAGAGAACACAGATCAGACAGAGGGGAAAGACCTCAGTTTGGGGCACGTGCAGCGTGGAGCATCTGTGGACTTCAATACCCAACCGTCATGGAATGTCGACCAGGCCATGGAATACAGCAGGAGACAAACCAGACACGCTCAGGTGGAGATTACAGGAAGTAGAGAAGGCAGACCTTCAACAAATGATCACGCAAATAACTACATAAGGACACTACGAGAAACCCTAGAAGGAAAGCTCTTCAGGGAGCCACAGGAAGACAAGGAAGTCTGAGGAAAGGAGGGAAGAAACTTCCACCAGAGGTGATGGCAGTGTCACTGTGGAAGGGAGTCACATGGCTGGGATATAATGAGTAGTGAAAGGCACAGGGTTGTGTGGTCATGTTAAGTATTCTGAACTTTTCTTCAAGAGAAATGGGGAACAAAGCTTGTAAATAGGATGATAAAAAGATTTGCCTTAAAATAGATCATTGTGATAGTGGTGTGGAATGGTGGAAAGCCAGATGGTGCCAACTTTGCCAGAGCTATGCAGAGCTGAGGAGAGCCTGGATCAGAGCGGCAGTGGTGAGTTTGGAGACAGACAAGGTCCCCAGATGGGACTGGCTGCTGAGACAGGACACGGTAACTAGTGAAGGATGAACGGTGAGAGGGCTAAGCTGGCTGCATGGTGGTACCACTGACACGAAGGAGGGGTCCGGTGGCCACACTGGCACACAGCATGTGAGACGTCCTTGAGACAGCCCACCAGGGAGGGTTGTAGGCAGTATGTATCTGCAGTTCAAAAGACAGGCCTTGGCTAGAAACGTAACCTTGGAAGTTACTGGCACGTAAATGGCATTTAAAGCTACAGGAGTGGGTGACACCGCCTGTGCATCGGTGTAGTCAGAAGAGAGGGACCCCAGGACAGAGGAAGGGCCAGCTAAAGGCACCAGAGAGAGGCTGGAATGGCAAAGGGTGGGAGAGGAGGAGAACCGGGTTGTGCGGAATGCTAGGTAAGAGAACACTACAAGGACTGCTGCAAAATGTCCAATGAAGTTGGCGAGTGATTGTGAGGACTGGTGCGTGATCAGGCAGTCAGAATTGGGGCTGACAGTAAACTTTCCCAACAACACAAGATAAACGGAATTTAAACACAGGGAGCCTATCCACAAATCTCCATCAGCATGGCAACACACCAGGGCTAGCATGAGGGGGATGGCAGGGCCCTAACTGCAGCCTTGTGACTTGCCCTCTGGCCAGCTAGGAACCACTGACTGTGCTCCGCCAAGACCTCCACCACAGAAAGGACCCCACAGAACTGTGAAAGTGTACCTTTTTTCTTTGAGCAGGTGGAGGGGAAGTCCTTGTCTTCCACCTTTACTGAAGGCCTGTTACACTTCATCCTACAGAAGAAAGAACGTCTTGCTCCAGAACATAATCGAGACGGCCCGGGGGTTATATCTGTTTTAACTGGAAGTCCAGCTGCAAATCAACACACAAAATGTGATGACTGAGAGCGGTGTTGTCCGGCAGGAGGGGGAGTGTGACCTTGAACAAAGTCTTTTTCTTCACTGTCTCACTGTTTTATAACCATGACGTTGAGCATAACCTTTCTCTCCAGCTTAGAACTCAAAAAGTACACTAAGGATCACTGTGCTGTTCGTTGGGAAATGTTTATAGATCATGTAGAAAGTGCTGCTGGTAAAAGGGGTTGGGTGCTGTGGGGGATAAAAAGAAAAACAGCACAGCATTCCTGTCCAACAGAAGCTTATGAATGAGAAAGGGAAAAGGGAGCACATGGAGAAAAGATTAATACAATAGGGTTATGTGTCGTTAGTGCCACATATATGGCAAAGACAACCTGTGCTTCCCAGGGGAAGAACTTGGGCTGGCTCTTGAACGAGGGGTAAGATGTGGATACTGGAACAGGAGGAAGTGAGATTGTTTGAAATTCTCAACCTGGCTGTAGGCCAAACTCACAGACTCCTGGACCCCATTCTAGACCTGTGTTAACCCATGCATACGTAGCCTTTAGCTGCACACAGCTGGTGAGCACTTGAATGTGGCTTTTCTGAATTGAGATGTGCTGTAAGTGTGAAATACATGGAGGATTTCAAAGACAGTACCAAAAAATGTAATATAACGTACTAACGTTTTATCATTACTACATGTCAACGTAATATTTGGGATTTACTGGGTTAGATAAAATACAGGCATTCCTTGCTAATGACCAAGTCACACACTGCAACTCGGTTGTTAAGTGAATTAGTACATGAAGAATTGTATATAGCATGTACATTACAATATTCAGAACACAGAAATGGCCAAAGGAAACTCCCAATTGATGACTCTGTTTTTATATGCATTACTCTTAAGATACCATGAAGTATATAACATAACATAAAACTCTGTACTGTACTGTACAATCAACCATAATTACAGAACTGTGAAAATGAGGTGTACTGTTCAAGAAATGGACACTGAGACTCTAAAAACAAGATGTACAAAGCTGTACAAAAAATAATAATAATAAATACATAAATAAATAAATCCAAAGAATGCGTCCTAAGTCAGACTAGTCATTAAGCCAGTAGGAGGTCATTAAATGAGCAGTTCTGTATAGCATTAAAATTATTTTTACTTTTCAAAATGTGGCTACCAGAAAATGTAAAATCACACATGGCTCGTGTGTGTGATTTGCATTTTGTTCCCATTGTGCTGGGCTATTCCGGACCAACAGAATATACTCTTGGAGGACAGCGTGGTTGTGCTGGGAACTCCCTGGGGGACTGATGTGCACGGCCTCCTGACAGCACCAAGGTGGGGTCTTCAAATTACATGGGCTGGGAAGAGCACCCCACAGTGATCACAGGAGCAGGGCTCCCTCCAGGCCTCCTCTCACCCGACCTGCCTCCCACACCTCCACTCCACGGGCCTCCCCACAACACCAGTCCAGCCTGCCTGCCCTACCGGG
This sequence comes from Fukomys damarensis, assembly GCF_012274545.1. Classification (NCBI taxonomy): domain Eukaryota; kingdom Metazoa; phylum Chordata; class Mammalia; order Rodentia; family Bathyergidae; genus Fukomys; species Fukomys damarensis. Next base: position 16,239,269 of record NW_022900928.1, read on the forward strand.
CTCAGAGCCCTCCCAGCCTCCCGCTCCCTGCACGCTTTGCTCCAACAGCACCAAGCAGGTCTCCAGGATGTGCACATCTGAACCCGTCCACAGATCATTTCTTCTGTTCTTTTCCTCCCTTCATCACCTGGCAAACATTAATTCATCTTTTCAAACCCACCTCAACTGTCATCTACTTGGTGATGCCTGTCCTCGCACCCACACGAGAATGAATCATCCCCTTCTCTGTGCTGCTACCATTTCTCTGGCTGTGCCTGTGGTACTGGGTCCTGTCTCCTGCCTGTATGGTTAGGGCCTCAAAGGCAAACGCCAAACACACAACTTCACCTTTCTCTCCATAGGTCACTAAAAAGATGCTGAGGCCACACTCTAAAAGGACAACAGTGCCAAGGCCTATATTTTACTTTTAGGGAAACGATAAGTGCCTTAGTGAAAAGGATATTTTATTTTTTAATTTATTTATTTTTGAGACAGGGTCTCATTATATAGCTCAGGTTGGCCTTGAACTCACTATGTAGCCAGGCTGGCTTCAAACTTACAATGATCCTCCTGCCTTAGCCTGCTGAGTGCTGGGATCACAGGTGTGTGTAACCAGACCTCACTTCAAAACAATATTTTAAAAGAGATGCTCTGGTAGCATTTACCTCAAGGATTGATACAAAATGCTTGGAAGCAGAAAACTAGTTAGGCCATGGCCACAGTGGGCTGAGGTGAACACAAGACTGATATTATACTTGCTATGGACAGGGAATTAGCTTGCATTCCTTATGTAATATATTAACATTTGATCCTTACAACAACTCAATAAAATAGGCATTGTTTTGCAGATAAGGAAACTGAGGCCCAGAGAGGTTAAATAACTTGTTGAAAGCCACACAGCTGGTGGGTGGTCCAGACAGGGTGTGAGCCTGACAGCCTCCAGCTCTGTGCTCTCAACTGCAGAAGTGCCCACAGCGTCCTATGTGGCCTGGCATGGGACACCCAGGACGGGGTGCAGGAGCAGCAAACTAGGAGCTCGTGGGAATGGTGGTTTGGGGCTGTAGGAAGGAAGCCAGGAGCAGAGCCAATCTAATGAGAACTACTCAGTCAGAGAAATAGCACATTTCTAGCTTAAGATTTTTTTACTGCTGTCTTCTGAGACTGCGCAAGTGCAACTCAGCCCAACAGAGGCATGTGTTCTCAGAGGACCAATCAAAACTAAGGTGTGAGTCCCGGAAACCTGGGAGAAAACGAGTAACTTCTAGAGTTTTAAGAAAAAAAAAACCTAAAAATCAGAAAGAAGACAAAGGAGCTCTTCCAATGCATTTAGATACTGAATCCTTTTCTTTATGTAAAATCCAACAAAAGCCCTAAAGAATATAAATAATTCTATTTAGCCACAGACAGCAGCTGTGACCAAGAGAGGTGGGTGAGGTGAGCAGGGAGAGGCTGAGGCCACCGCACACATCCCTGCCTGTGCTTGTGGGCGCGGGGCAGGGTGGCGACCCAGTAGGCTGCTGGGTGACGTGGTCCTTGCCCAGGTGACACCGTCCTTCCGGTCCTGCTCCATACTCACTTTTTGCATCTATGAGCCGCTCCCGGGGTGCGGTATCGGAAGAGGAGAGCTGCTCCTTGACTTTGGCAATATCTTTAGGATGCAGGTAATCAAACAAACTCTGACCAATCAGATCATTCTGTGGGGATGAAATGTTTAAAATGACAAGTCAGCCTCACATGAATTATGCAACAAGTAGTCTGTGCATCCTTTGTCTTGATGCTATTTATTTGCAGCTCTACCAGGGACGGAACCCAGGTGGGCAACCATTGTACCACTGAGCACCCCCATCCACTATTTTGCATTTTTAAGCATAAAAATCTCGAGTGTTTCACATATGATCCTGTACACATCTGCAGCCCTTTGCCTAGACAGGTGCAGTGAAGGAGGCATCAGGAGGGTGATTTTGACAATGGGTAAGGGGAACGTTTCAATTATATACAGTTTGCCCTCGAAGGCAAGAATCTTGTGACCATATGTATTCTTTTTAACTCCTTTCTGATGCCCACAAGTTCCCTGGAAAGCCCAGGAGGGCTGGAAACTGACGCGAGCTCTTCTATTAAGCTTGGCCTCTCTTTGAGTCAGGTCATTATATGCTTTAGCTGCCTCGTCTGTTCAGAGATCATAAAATTTCTGAGACTGAAAAAATTCCATTAAAACGCACTCATACACATGCCATTTTGATTCAGTTCTGCTTACCAAGCGTCCACGCAAATACCCGTGTGTGAATAAGCACGTGAATGAGTGAATGAACAAAAATTCTGGGGACACAGTAGGCAAAAAGCTTGGTTCCAGAAGCTTTCATATGTCACTCTTACTGGACCCACAATCAATCATGAAAGGAGTGGACCGGGACCGACCACGACGAGAGACAGCCGAGGCTCGGCAGTCTCACACCACTGCAAACACAGTATGGGCTGGGTTTCCCGCGACTTCTTCTCTGCTCTCCTTCCTCGCTTGTCAGGTAGCCTCACTCCCTGTCCCCGTCCACAGTTTGCAGCAGTGAGAAAGCTACAGAGGCAGACTTTCCGGTGCAGGAAATACAGACAGACTCTAAGTTCGGATTTGTGTCTCAGTTAAGAAGCTAAGACTTTTCTGGACAAACATGCTAGAGTATTCTGAAGGCCGGCGGGGACCACCGCGAGGCTGCCCGCACCCCGCAGAGCATGAACGGCACGAACAATACCTGGCTGTAGTTGAGGATCTTGAAGACAGACTCCGAGACAAACAGTATCTTCCCTCGGTCACATCCTACGACAAACAAAAATCCGTCTGCTGCCTAATCGGGAGAGATGGATAATCAATTGGTCACGCTTTAGCACTCAGGATTTGTACTCACTTTGACAGTAAATCAAGGATTTGTCTGCATACTTTCCCAAGCACAGGAACACTCGCTGATAGCTTCACTAGCACCTAAGCCAAGCTGCTTGAAGCAGATGCTTTATGAGAAAAACAAGACTCTTTCTGAAGGGACACACCCACCTGTATAGCATCTAATGGTTTGGGGAAAAGTCCAGGAAAGGAAGTTCTACAAAACCAGACCCACTGGTTTGTACAATGTATGCTAATAAAAAATAAAGGAAGTTTTGTTTGAAAACAAACTTCAGCTTAAAATGTTTCTGGCGATGTTATGAAGGCCCAGAGAACTCACATTTCATTCTCAATGGAGAACCAGAGTCTGAGCCTGGAAGGACCTTGCAGGTCAGAATCCCCTCTGCAACATCTCAGCCACCAAGTGCCCTCAACTCGAATAGCTTCACCTACAGGTAAACTGGTTTCAACCTCTGGTGTGGTGTTTCCAGTTTCTTTTCTGTGCTGCAGCCCTGGGATGGGGCTGGACCACCGGTTCAGTTTTAACCTCATCTCAACATGATTCCTGTGTAACAGGGTTGGGAAGTACTGCTGTCAAATATCCCTCCTTCCAGTTATCTGTATTCTACGTAAGATAAGAAAAACATTCCATCAGATTCCTCTTACCCTTTCTTCAACTTAAATAAAGGTAAAAGTTTGAAATGCCAACAGTGATATTTGGAAAAGAAACTGGAGTAGGCAGATACAAAGCTACAGCGCCCAAGAGCTGAGGCTGTTCTGTCCATGTACTCATAAATCCTCCCCACAGGGAAGAGCTTCTCGGCTCTGTCATCTCCTGACAGGGAGGATGCCTCCAACTGTCTCACAGTCCTCCGTTCACTCTGCTTCCCCGGTTCTAACACACAGTGTGGCCACTGCTTCCACCTGTTTGCTGGAAAAATCTAGAGAGTCTGTTTTCTACCAAAGGACCTTTGGGATATAGTTGAATTCAAAGACCCAGAACAGGAGTTCATGCCCTGGAAGGGAGAGGAATGACCTGTGCGCCTGTCCTGGGACACAGTGGGGGAGAAGGGAACAGACTCACTGCTGCCCTGAGAACCTGGCAGATCACACATCCAGGGGCCGGGGCAGGGGCATCCTTGCCTAAGTTAGGTCCCTCAGCTGGCCCAGGGGCAAGGGTGACGTTGAGGAGGAAGTGACTTTCCAAGCACCATCTGCTGGAAGCCTCATTCTGTCAAAAAACAGGGTATTAATAACTTCCTCATTTGCCTTGCAGACAGCCTCACGCATCACGAGTGTCTCGGGCTTTTCGCTGATGGGGCACAAAAGGTGCCACCGTGACATCCTGGTGCAATGCTGGACCGACACAGAGCAAAGTGGAGCCCAGCACAGCCAGGGACAGGAACAGCAGGCAGCTGGCAGGCCGTGTACAGGGTCAGGCCACGCAGGCTCTGGCCGCCCCACTCGGCTTGGGAAAGTGAACCAGCGGGCAAAGGAGTGGGTGCAAGGGACCAGCTGAGAGCCGGGGCCACGGCAATGCCCAGGCCAGGCTCCTTCCCTCCTCCTGGGGCAGACGGTGCTGGTGAGTAAGTGACACAGAAGCCCAGGCAGGGTAGATCTAGTTTCCCAATCTTGGGGGAACAGCACTGACGCTATAAACAATATGAAAGATTCCTGGCATAGTTCACTGAAGATGCCTTGAAAGCACTTAGTAAGAAAGCAGATGCACACTGGTGAGGAGCTCAGCACCCTCAGCACAAGACCTGAGCAGTCAGGCCATGATTAGCAAGGTTGTGTACAAACACGGCAAGAACCTGGTTCCTGTTGACCTCAAAAACCAGCACAGGAACCCCATATAATCTTCCCAGAGACACTTACACTCGAGGAACAAAATTCTGTTTGAACAGTACCAGGGACTCATGCATGTTAGGCAAATGCTTTACCACTGAGCTATAGTTCCAGCCCTTTTTAAATTTTACTTTGAGGCAGTGGTCTCGCTAAATTGCCCACAATGGTCTCAAACTTGGAGTCTTCCCGCCACAACCCTCCCTCCCCACCCTAGCTGGGATCACGGTTGTGCATCACCACTCCCAGCAATGGAACTGTAGATCCATCAGGTCTCTGTTCCTTGACGCGTGATGGAACATGGAGAGAGAACCCTGGAGCAAGCACAGGGGCCAGACGCACAGAGCGCCTGAGGCCAGGGTGAGCTGGAAAGGAGAATGAGGATGCAAAGGTCCAGCTGGACCACGCCTCTCTCCGGGGCTCTGAGACTTCTGCAGGAAGACAGAGGCTCAGATGACAAGGGTGCTGTCTGGAAGGAGGGGCAGGCATCCTGCTTTTAGTTACATTTCCCTATTTTTCATTTTACAGAGTACGAGAGGGCGGATTTCTGAAGTCAATTTCTTTCTCATCAGTTTCCAAGTCCAGGAGCACCGTTTGAGCCTTGTGCAGATCTAATCCTGCACAGAAGCCTTCATGGTGCCACCTGGACCACCCCTCTGCAGAGGCTTAGCAAGGGACAGTCGCAGACTCATGCCGGCGAAAGCATGCACCTCTTCCATTTACTTTCCTCTGGCAGCTTTCTTGTTTCGATGGATTTTGGTGTAAGGATTTAGGTGGATTTCTCTGTGCTGGTGGTTAAATAAGGAGAACAGAAGTTCTTAATTACTGTCAGTTCTAGTCCCTTTCTAAAATGTTTGTACAGGGATGTGATTCTTAATTCTATTTCTAACAAAATCCTGCCTCTCTGGACTTAGAATCATAGTTGTGCAGGCTTTCCATGTTTGCCTAAACAAGGTTAGAAGAAAGGTATAGGAAGAGACCAAGAAAGGAAGTGGGCCTAAAAAAGAGTGCAAGTGTTACAGTATCAAATCCCCACATGCTGGTACTTACTCTGAAATTTATCGAAAAACCAATGTTGTATAAAATAATATCATAATTGCAACATACCCTGAGAATGAGGTGCTTCAATTCATCATCTGATAGAAAAGTTGGCTTGTAGTTTGCTTCCGTATATGGATTAGTGGCACCTTAGAGAGGGGAAAAAAGAGTAGGTACAGTTCCATTCAGACAACATCTCCCCCCTACTTCACGGCCTCAAACCTGGAGGAGGCCAAGACCTAGCACCTGGGATTTACACTTCAGCTCTTTTCCCTTCAATTAGACTGGGCTAGATCTGACTTTCAGACAGAACCCTGTCAAGCCAAAGAGAATTCCACTGAAAACAGAGCCGCCCACAGGAGACCTACCAAGCTTGCTTTTCTTATGACAGGGAAACACAGAGATAACGGAAGGAAGTTAAAAATTCTGCTTTTCGGAAATAAGGCAGCTCTAGCAGCAAATGGAAGTTGCCTGGGAGAGTTCCTCTCAGGTTCAATATTAAATGCACAGTCCATCAAATCTCCCCTCTTGGGAAATCATCCAATCAACAGGCCCCAAGTAAATATACTGCAGAAGGCAGTGAGCACACAATCCACCACGAGGGTGAGTGAGCAAGCTTGCACGCCCGAGTCAGTGCAGCTCTAGCTCTCAGGCCTGAAAGGGACAAGGACTGTACTTAAAAGTCTGCACATGTGGCATTTTGTTGTTTTTTTTGGTAGAGGGGATCAAATTCGGGTCCTTGTGCTTGCGAGACAGGCAGTGGAACCACTGTGCTAAATCCTGGCCCTGTAAATGTGGCATTGTTTTTATTAGACAATAACTTAGCTGAGAAAAATGCCGGCAGTAGAAGACACTGGAGTCTGCAGAATGGTGAAGGATTAAAATGAAGTGGATCTATAACAATTCAAGGTGCCACAGGAAGGAGGGAAACAGGATGTGTTTGTGACTTTCACGTTATTATTCCACATCCTTGCTTTCTATTATATCCTGAGATTTTCTACTTTCTCTTTCCAATTTAATTAAAATTAGTTTATGATGACTTAACCTGTATCATCTTCACTAAGATGAAATTTTAAATGTTATTCTTTAAGCATAAGATACAACATTTATATTTTTGAATAATGATCAAAAGTCATTAAAAAAAGCCAGCTGCTTATTTCTGATGGCATCATGCAGATATAAAAATGGGACTCATTTTACCACGCAGGTCAGATCTGACTGAGCACCCACTTCCACTTTCATCCAACAGTCTGAGACAAGCTATGGAAAATTCCAGCAATCGCATTCACTAAAATGCCTGATATATTTCAGATTTCTCCTGTGATCTGGATAAGTCACTTCCACTTTTCTGCCTCTGTTTTCTCACCCTCCCCACACTTAGCGAAGAAGGAAAATACTGCCTCCCTCACAAAGAGTCAATCTAGTTCGGGAAAATTCCAGGAAGATGAAAATATCACCAGCGTTCATTCCTGACAATAAAGCTCTGCAGTTATCTATCAGCCAGTGTCTCATTCTTCAAAGGAACCGTGATAAATTTTTTTATATTAAGTACTGAAACTGACTTTTCTGCCTCAGTCACCATGTGTGGACCTAATTTCTGATTTCTGTAACTACCGGTGGATTCTGGTCACAGACGAGGCGGGACATCAGCCATGTCTTCTGTGAAATGCAAGTAGCTGACATATGTGTGCATACAGAAGTATGCAAAACTCATAGCTTTTGGGATGTATGACTGCAAAACTACCTCAATACACACAGAAGTGCAATAATCACTTCGTTTGGCAGTAGAGCTGTTTTTGAAAAGCACAGGCATATGACTCAGGGCTACATACTTGTAGGTAATCAGCATTTGCCAAAGGGACTCAAACATTTGTAGGCAAGGACAAAAAGGACAATAAAGCCCAGGATCTCACCTCTTAACGTTTTCATATGCTGAACAGCCATTCTTAACACGGTAAGTTTATCTAACTTCCTGGACATCGCGTTGCATGTTGGTACCAAAGAAGCCAGTTCATCAATAAAACTGTTCATCTTATCCCTGCGCCTCTTTTCAATCTGACTGTGAGCTTCCCTGAACAAAAGTATGAAAAATGACTTCTTAAAAAAGCAAGCAAACATTAAGGAAACGATGACAAAAATAAATACATTGTAGCTGTCATCTGAAAAGACAAATTTAGAATTTGCAGAATGTTTCAAATTAGGCTTTTCTAGTGGTCACACCAAATGGTCTCACAATCAGGTAAGATTTAGCTCTTAATGCTTACCTCATTAAGAAAAAAAATACAAAAATGACCTTTTCACAGTAAATTGAATGGCTAATTTATCGTTGGTTTTCCTCTCAGCTTCTGTAAAATTGGATTTGCGACGGGGGAGAGAGGAGAGAGAGGAGAGATGGACATTTCTTTCCCAAAGCCAAGTATCGAGAACAGCCAGGGAAGTGCCCTGGCTGCCCTGGCTGCCATGGTGAGTGCCTGGGAGGTCTGCCAGGAGCTAGCCGTGTGGCTGTGGAGGGCGCCATTCTTTCCAGTCAGAAATGCATTGCCTGAGGTGCCTGGTACTAACAGTGCCATCCTTGGATCAACTCGGACCCACCTAAAGGCAGCACATGCTACCTTTGTTCCCAAGCTTCCTCTGACAGCTGCAACGCTCCTCTCTCCTGGAGGGGCTGCCTGCAAAGGCAGGATGACACTCCCCTGCACAGCCTCTCCCTGGCTGATAAGCACCTGCCTTAGGTGGGCGGTGCTGTCAGCATAGCTACAGCGCATGGGACCTCCTGCACAGGCTGATCTGTACCGGAAACACTAGGTATCTTAGGTCCCCCAGTTTCTGCAGCCCCCTGATTCTCTGTGTCATGACGTGGCTCAGAGAGACCTAGTACTAGTTCAGAAAAGCCTGAGGATCCAGCAAGAAGGGGTCAGCAAGTATGGCCGCAGGAGGAAGGACCAACTCAGAGGACCTCAAGCAGGAGGGCGTGACCCTGGTCTGGCCCTCAGATGCAACCTGCAGTGTAAGAAGGGATCCTGTCAGAGACCAGGCACAGCCAGGGAGAGGATCCTTGAGTCACTGAGCCTTGTCTCCTCCGGAGGGCCTTTGAGTCAGGAGGGAGGAATCTGCTGAAGACCTGGCAAACCAGCTTCAACTGATTTTCTGCCACCTCCAAATTCCCCTTCCAGTTAAATATATGTAGGCAGCAATGAGTGAAGGCTAGCTCAGCCTGGAAGGAGCAGGGAGCAAAGGATATATACAGCCAAGTCCCAGCACCTCCCCTGTTCTTAAGGACATGACAGTGCCCAAAAGGCCTCAACAGACAGGGACCAACACACAGAGCCACCTCAGCCGCCATCTAACCAGCAAGAACTAGGACTGTAAAGACAAAACAAAGGTCCAAATTTACCTTGCATTTTTTATCCTTCCTTGGTGTTCTGTGTATTCCAACCTGGACAAAAAAAAAAAAAAAAAAAAAAAAAA
>NW_022900928.1:16248914-16277647 GCF_012274545.1 Fukomys damarensis
AAAAAAAAAAAAAAAAAAAAGCAAAAGATAAAAATGCAATTCTCTGAAAACAAATGGCAAAATTACACATTTCTGTTTTCTTCCTGCCAGATCCCTGTCACCTCTTCACAGACACACAAGGTTGTTAGCCACATTGGGACTGGGGCAGAGGGAGAGAATTTGGAGCCCAAGGCTCGTGGCCTGCTTGCTCATCTCCGATGGAGACACTAGTGGAACATGCCCCAAGGGACAGAACATGTCATCGTGCAAAGAAAGCGGCTCTAAGGGTGCGGAAGTTCAAATGACTAGGGTCATGGTACCTTCCATGAGGGTCATCTTTGTCTGTGTCCATGCTTTCTCTGCAAAAACAAGAGAATGTGGCTGCATGTTAGTAAAGATGCACAGCACAGAGTGGCTTCTTGTCATAATACAGAAGGCTCGCATTTATCCAGAAACTCAGCAATTAGCTCAAGTAGCCATAGTGCAGAGTAATGATTTATTATAGTAATACAAAGGAAAACAAGCTGAATCTACTATAAAATGTGGACTGGCTCTCCACATTATCAAGCAAAAGCCATGTACAGTTTCAACAGAGTTTGTGTGTTCAACATATTTCCCACATTATTTGAAAACTGGGAATACTTAGCATTTATGGGAGCTCTTAGTTAAGCGGAGTGTCCAACTATACTAACACCGCATTTCCCAGTCATTCTGGATAAATGGAGCTTATTCCATATGCAAACCAGATCAAGCGTCAAAGATATGTGTGCACATCTATTGATATGGGGCGGGGGGATGACAGCAGCGACAGAGCAGAGCTCAGGCTGCATTTCAAAGGCACTGCTACCAAAAGTGCTGCTTCTCAACCAGGTGGACGCCCCTGGGCTTGAGGACCTGGGGTGGAGGGGAATGTGGGGCTGAGGGCTGCAGAGGGTGCTGGGGTCACAGCAGGGACCCACCTCCCTTTCACAGATCCCAGAAACCCAAGTTTCATGGCATCTTGTAGCTCAATGAAAAGCAGACAGCATGCCCCAAAGGAAGAAATTCCAGACTCTCCTGGGAGGGTCTGTTCATCCCTTTCTCAACCCACAGATTACTCAAGAGAGCAATGACTGCCACCTGGGTTTCGCTCCATTCTCTTCCTTCTCCTGTTAAAAAGGAGGGTGATGGCCCACACACTGTAACTGTCCTAAGAGTGCTGGATCACAGCAAGGCCATATTGTAGAACAGTGGTTCCCAGCTAGGTCCCTGTGTTCCCTCAGACTCCGTTTCTTCAGAAGAGCCCAGAGAAAATCACCCAGGCTGCAGGGAAAACACGCCCCGTAACCTCCCGTCTGGAATCCTGTCTGCTGGTGAGGCCAGGCTGGGCCTCACAGGTGAGAAGTTTGTGGCCTTAGCTCAGGAAAATGACAGCGGAAGGACTGTGGTCACTTCAGTGACCAGATCTCCATGAATTACAGCAGGTTGGCAAACTGGGGTCCACCAGGGAAACCTGAAGGGTGTGAGGTGGTGACGCGGTTGGAAACCGTAGGTCTAGGTGACAGAGTTTTAGAACACGCTGGTGGCTCTGTCGGCACTGCCCGAGACAGAGGGTTCCCGAGGAGCATCCTGGACTCTGCTGGGGAGTTAGCGCTAAGAACCCCCTCGGTCCTTACACCCTCTCCATCCCCTGTGCATGGCTCTCTCAGTGATCTGGGATAACTTACATATTAATCATAGCACCTCCTAGTGGGCATCTGACCTCCAGCCAGTGTGCTCCCCAAATTCGACCTGTGAACTTCAGCAGAAAGGACATCTGCTGTAGGGGGGTTACCTCCTTGGAGATTTTCCCTCATTAAACAACAGAAAGCCTCACAAATGGACACATGGGTATGATCCCACACAGATGCCTCGCAAAATGAAATGTGCCTTCAATTGTGCTAAGCTGCCTTCCTCCCTAGGCGCTGGACAGAGGCAGAGGGTGGGCAGTGAGTGGGGGAATTTACTTACTCAAAACAAAAGTCATCAGGGTTGTTTTTAAAAAGAAACAAAAAGACTATTTAACGTAACAGGTGCACACTAATTTAAATAATGTTTAAGGACAAAGTCACTATTCCTGTGCTCCTGCTGGTCCAGTCCACGCACAGGAAGTATGCCCCTGATCCTTGCGGTCTTGCCCAGAGAGGCCCCGCCAATGCTGAGGTCACATCTACAGACCCAGTCCTCCTGCTCACAGGAGTGGCGGGAAGAGGTAAAGGCAGATTGGCTTTAAGGCTTTAGATCGACATGGGGATTGGCGGGGACACAAAGGCCTGGAGGCTCCCTCCTTACTTGCAATCCAGGGGGAGATAAAACCCAAACCAACTGCACAGCATCGCACGCTAGACCGTTCCTTCCCATCCCCTCTTCCGGGAAAAGTGGTGGCCAGCCCTCGAGTTCCACACCCATCTGCGAGCCGCAAGGACCTTACTGGTAGTCAGTGGAGCTGCCCTTTCGCTTGCGATTGCAATCCACGCTGCCAGTGCCCAGAGAGCTGGAGAGCAGGTCGGTGGGGCCAGGGGACATGAAGTCACTGATTGTTGAGGAAATGTCCATTCTCTGGTCTGCCATTGGAAGCTCTGGAAAGGTGATGCGGACACATTTCACCGTGCTGGTCTGAGGTGAGTTTCCGACACTACCATCTCTTATCCCGCCAGCCGAGAAAAAGCACACGGCAGTGTGGAAAGATCATCCTGCTTATTTGTGGAGGATTTAGAGCTGATCTAGGTCCGCCTGCTCTTTTTTCTGGAGAAGACACAAAAGTCCAGAGAAGCCAAGCAGCTTCTCCTGTGTCTCAGGCTGGGCCTGGAAGATCGAATCCAGATTCCGAGCTGCAAGGAGGCAACCCGGTGTCCCCCAGGTTCTCTGACAACCCTAACTTTATCCCCTCCTAACCAACAGATATATGGTCAATGAAATAAACATGATCTGTTTTTTAATTAAAAAAATTATTTAAGACAGAGTCTCGCTCAGTTGCCCCAGCTGGCTTCAAACTTTCAATCCTCCTGCCTCAGCCTCCTGAGTAGCTGGAATTACAAGCGTGCACTTCGACTTACTGTGATCTTTGTACTTTGGTTATGACTTATAAAAATATTGTGGGAAAGCAGAAAATATAAGAAAGTGTAAGCTTCCCTCATCATCCTTTGGTACCTCCTTCCCCTTGCATAATGAAATGAAGACATTGTGAACAAACTGGCAAAACACTGAGAACTGATATTTTATGAGCGAAAGTAGGTTGGTCCAAAAAAAAAAGGTCGGTGAGTACCTTGCAAGGGGCGCCAACTCCAGGCGCAGTTGAAGAGGCCGTGCCCTGCGCAGTCAGGGCTCTGAGATCCAGGGGATATGACCAGAGCTGTCACTCCCTCCCTCTGGCCCTGAGCTTCCTCATCTGCAAAACAAGCGGGTGAGCATGAGGGAGTGCTGATGACACCTGCAGGTCACTGAGCCATCCCCTCCCTCCTGGATAGGTGTGGGCCAAGTTTCCCTTTGCACAAGCTGCTGCTGGAGTGGGATCTCCATGCGTGTATCTCCACTCCTTTGAGCTACTCACTCTTAGAATGAAGTTCAAAGAGTGAGACTGCTGGGCCCAAAGGGGACTCACTGTGTTCTGGAGCACCTTAAAGCCCTGTGCTCCTGCAAAGCTCTAACAATTTGCATCACCAAAGAGCTCTTGCCAATCTCAAAGCGGGTGAGGAGAACCTCAATGGCTGATGGTGCTTCTCTGACTCTAGGCCTTTCCCCTGTCCGCCCTTGTGTCTGTGCACTTCCTGTTTCTCTAGCAGCCCAGCTTCACACCACAGAGTACTGTAGGAAACCCTTCCCCTCCCTTGCCTTGATTCTCCCCCTCTGCCATCAAGGACATCATACTTTCTCCTCTGTCTCTACACTTTCAGCACAGCTGATAATTCTGCTTCTTCTTTTCTGCCCTGCTGCAGATGGAACCCAGGGACTCACCCTCACTGGGCAAGAGCTCCACCACTGGGCTACAGCCCTGGTCCCTATAACCCTGCTTCTTCATCTGAAGGGAAGTAGCCAGCAGTGACATCACCAGCCACTGCGAGGTGCCTTAGAGGCTCCCCCACCAACCCCAATTCCTGCCGTGTCCACTCTTTTCTCACCCACCCAAGGCCATCAGTCCAGAGGCCTCGCCAGGCTCCATCCACATTCCCCACAAGAATGGCTTGTTCCCACTCAAATAAAAACGTAAATTCTTTAACTCCCACTTTGGGAAAAATAAACATTCTTGAACACTATCTTTCTCTAGCTACTGTCCCATTTTCTACGTCCTGGTATTTTTTCTCTTATTTTTTCCTAGTGTTTTTCTCCTAAACTTCAGATCAGGTTTTGTCTCCATGATTACAATAAAACCCTGCCGGGCTCCTCCCCTTGCTAGATCCTCCCCTTCTTGAGCCACCAGCAGCATCCGGTGGACCCCAGGGCTCCCTGGTTGTCCTCCCTGGTTGCCGTCTCTGGCCTGGGAGGCCCCTCCCCGTCACAGTTCTCCGACCTCAGCGGTCAGTCTTGGCTCTCCTGAGCTCATTCCTCCTCTCCCTCGTCTCTACAGGAGTCCCATGGGTGTGCTGGGACCTCTCTCTGTCCGTACACACTGCCTAGGGCCTCTTCCTATGTTACCTGCAGTATGGAAAGGCCCCAGTTCGTATCTCCAGCCTGGATGTTCTCTCTCCAAACTCCAGATTTAGAAGACCAACCAACTCCTTCTCTTCTCCATTTGGATAAGCAACACAGACCTCTCGCTGAATCATTCATAAGCCAAACCCTGGTTCTCCTCAGGCCAAGCCTGTCAGTCACTCCTCCTAGGTCAGTTTGTGGTACTTTCTGGTCATCACACCCCAAGCCTAGAAGCCACCTGACGCCTTTCTTTCACAGCCGGGGTCCAGTGCACTGGCAAATCCAACTGTAACAATGTAACAACAGAACTCGGCCACTTCTTCCCTTTCCCTTCATACTTCTGCTCAACTCTTACTTGCTCAGGATGTTTCCTTGAGTAGCCACATAATATGAACCCTGCCACTCCTCCCTAATGAAGGCCCCTGTTCAATTTTTGTTTTTCTCAAAGCCCTCATCCAAATTTTACCTACAATGCCTGTCTTCTACAAGCACCACAAAAGCAGGGATTGTGTTTTGACTGTGTGCGCCCTTAATGCCTATGATGCTTCATAGCACACCACAAGGCAAAATTGAATCGCCCATTAAATGGACATATTAGGGACATTTTTTGTTCATCATAGATGTTGTAAATATGTTTCCTTTTTCCTTTTAACTTTGTTTATGCTATTTGCATGTAGTACTTAAGGCGACACGTTTTAAAAACCCCTTTCTCAGCCAAATACTAATATTCTCCTTTTTACTAATATTTTTATAATTTTATTTTTACTCATAACTTTAATCCCCCTGGAAATTATTATGGTACACAGCCTAAGACTAGGAATCTCTCATTTTCTTCCCTTGGGTACACTATCATCCCAACACCATTTATGAGACCACATATCCTGTTACCAATAACTTGAGATGCTACCTCTTATTCATTCATCATCTGTTTCTAGACTTTCTATTCCTCTGATCTAGTTCTTTCCATTCTGGTACCACACTGTTTTTTTATGTGTGGCTTCAGAATGCATTTGAATATTTAATAGAACAAATCTTTTTTCCTCCTATTAGTCTTCATTTTCAGCAACTTCCTGGCTATTCTCTCTGACTTATCCTTCAGGAAACATTTAATGATTAACGTAACATCACCGACCATGCCAGGTGGCTGCCATTTTACCATTCTTGCTAATACTCAGAGAAGCAGGGCCAGTGATTGGACAGAACCTACCCTCCAGGTCTGGTGACTTGTTGAGCCCTGGACCCCACAAGCCACATACTAGACCTGGGATGCCACTGGTGTCCTTCACCCCTATTTTTGAACAGTTAAACAAGTGCAAGCTATCAGTGATTATCAGCTACGAGGGGTGGGTGGGGTTTATTTATTACCTGAAGTTATGGTTCTTAGACCTCAGATGCAGCTTGGGAGGAGTAAGGGCTGCTGAGCCTGTTGGTCACCGCAAAGTGATTCTCATGTTTTGTAATTTCCTTTCAGGTACTCAACTTCTTCCAAAAACCTACGGTGGGGAACAAAAGAAAAGAAAATTCAGACAGATCACTCTGGACCAAATGAATGTGAAATTCTCTTATCCACTGAGGGAGGTAGAGAAGTCGGCTCATGACTCCTAATTTCGGGTACAACACTGGAGGGGCTCACAATCCTATCCATCGCCACATGCCAGCTGCAGGCATGAAGGAATCTTGGAGAGGTGAAAAAACTAGCCAGAGTCGCACAGCTGGAGAGTGGTGGGTGACCAGAAGTGACACTAAAGCTCTTACTCAGGTAGACGCAGTCACCTAACCCAAGGGAAAATGACAGAAGGCACTAACCCCAAATAAAATGCCAATGGAGCTGGCACCTATAACTGGGAACCAGCTAAGGCATTCAAAGAAAATGTGAGCCTCAAGTATAGTGAGTCCGGGCACACTCGAAGTAAAGAGAAATACATTTTGTAAAGGGGCTCATGTCAGTCAGTGGGGTGCCACTCTCCCCTCCCCTCCTGCCAGGACCAGGGCCTCCTTCCATACCAGAAAGAATTGATCTGGAAGGAAGAAAAGGGCCTCCCATGTTCCCCTAACTCATCCCTGCTCTGCCTGGGGAAAGCAAGATTTAGATTTTAGACAGGACTTTCATGACCTCCTCAGGTAAAACTTCTGGCGTTTCATCCCACCAGCAGTCTTTGGAGTATCTCCGTCTAGACCATTATTAGGTCTTCAAAGGGGTATCTAGGAATAGAATTGCTTTCATCCTCCCAATGTATTCCTCCTTGCAGTGTGCTGCAGAATCCATCGGTTTCACTCTGTGAAATCCAGTCGGGGTGTATGCAAACATCATGACCAAGAATCTGAATCTCAGCTGGTGAAGAAACGGCCAGTGGACACAAACTCTCTGGGCTTAATATCTGTAATTCCTTCTCAACCTGATCCTGACCAGTTCCCATGCTACCTGGCTTCCTCGGCCTCCCACACCTGGCATCCCACAGAGGCCTCAGATGAACGGGTCCTAGCCCTCCCCTCCTCCTGGGCCACCACCTCTCCGCTTCCAACCCCTCCCAGTGGGGTCAGAGACTGGACGCTTTGGTGGCCTCACTCATCCCCTCAGACCCTCCAGACAAAACGCCCAACTCCTCAGCAGGTGCCATCATGCCGTGTTCATTTCCCAGCACAACCCAAAGTCCCAGCCAGACTGAAGGACTGAGGTTCCCTGAGCCACTCTGAAACTGGTGACCCGCTTTCCTCTCCTTTCGCCTCCTGCAGAGGCCTCCTGAGATGAACCCTCCCTCCCTTGGCCTCCCTCACACTCCGGGCCTCCCAGACCCAAGTTGCCACCTCAACCAATGAATGTGCTCGCGACCCTCCTCCTTCCCACTTCCTGAAACTCACAGGAAGCTTTTACTAAGCTCCTAGTACCAAACTCCAGGTGCAACGTCTTACTTTGGTCAACTTCTCCAATACTCAAATCTAGAGACGTTATAATAATATTTACACAGATTTCGATACTATCTGTACAAAACAAAGCTCAGAAGGCCTTCTTCCTTGCTTGGACAAGGTTAGGGAGCTGAACTAGCTGTGACGCATGACACTGTTTTTTGGAAAGCTCTTTTCTTTCCACAAAGATTTTTTTTTTCAGTATTTATTGAGTTTATTGGTACTTTTTAGGTATACAGTACAGTTACATTCACATTGGGATCTTGCACCTTTACATGACAGGTCTTGGTTCTCATTGTTCACCATCCCTCTGTCTCCCCTTCACCCCCTCCACCCTCCCCTATTTATAAAGACTTTGTTTCCATTCAAGAAGGTATTCCTAAATGTAAGAATAAAATACTCCCCACCCCACCCCCAGCTCTTTCTGTGCTACTTCCAAAAAGCATTTGAGTCAAGGGAGGGCTCCAATAGGCCTGAGGTACCTTTTGGGGGAACTTCTGCTGGAAGGGTGTTTCAGGACCTGCCCTGGTAGAGCAGGCAAATAGCACACAGTGTGACAGTCTTGGGAGACCATGTGCTAAGACCCTCAAGCATGTGCAGGGCCACATATATGCCTGCTTTTGAGCTAAAGATTCCCAAACCGAAGGGCTTGCTGGATGCCAGAGAAAGGAGGGTACAAAGGGGCTTGTACATTGTGCCCAGAAGAATGCAGGGCACCTTCTACCCCTCCCCAGCCCCTGCTCCTCAGGACCCTACCAAAAGTAGCAGGAGGCTGCAGGAGAAGCCACAGGCCCAGATTGCTCCTCAGAGAATCAATACAGCCAGGAGGACAAGGTGAGGGGTCAGCCACTACCAGGCACCTCCAGGAAACATGGCTGCATTTCTGAACAGGGCAGTTGAGGCTGAACACCACCGCAGACGCCACACCCAAGGTCCTAATCCAGACCAGGCATCTCTTTTTCCTATTCCCTGCTCCATCAGTCCAGAAGGCTCTAAGAAGCCAAGGGGAGTCAGACAGATTGTCTTCAAGGCCAAACAATTAGCTGCCCCTCGGGGTGGAAGGGAAGGTTCTACACAGCACCCTGGTATCAGTCCTGTCCATGGGACCTGCCCTGACCAATGTGGGCATAAGTGACTGCTACAACTTTCACACAGAGCCTGTGACAGCATCCCCTTGGCTGTGAGTGGAATGGCATCGTTATCACAGGAGTGGGTTGGTTATCTTGAGAACGGGCTCATTTTAAACATGAGCTCAGCCCTCTCACCCTCTCCTACCCTTCTGCCTCTGCCATGGGACAACATGGCACCTGGGCCCTCACCAAATGCCAACACACTGATCTTGAACTTCCCAAATGTCTATAGCAAGAAATGAATTTCTTTTCCCTATAAATTGTCCAGTTTGTGGCATTCTGTCACAGCAGTGCAAATGGACCAATACTGACCAACTGGCCCATTTGTGTCAGACCTTCCCAGGAAGCCTCTTAATCCCAGAAAAGCTGTGAAAGTGGTCTCCAGGTTAGCCCTGCTGTGTGACCTACTGGGAGGAAGCTGGGAATAAGGACCGACCCTGATCTAGAGGAGGGAAGGAACCATGCCTTTCAACTGGACGAGCTTAATCTTCACCACCTGTCTGGTCACAGTGGCCATTACCCCGACTCTCCAGGTAAGGTGCAAGGATTGAGGAGGCCTGAGGAGGCCAACTTGCCTTGCTTAAAATGGCGCAGCAGCAAGTGGGGCTGAGACGCAGGTGTGTCTGGTCTCACTGCTGACCCTTCTAACCACCATACTACTGCCAACCCTGCCTCCAAAAACCACCTCCAAAGTCAAATACAACAACACAAATAGAACAATAAACCAAAACAAGCATTCCTGGGGAAGAAATGGGTGAAGTTATAAGAAATCTCAGTTCAGGAAAGCTGGAGGAATGGAGCAAACACGTTCTCTCTGAACTTGCTGGCAGGCAAGGCAAAAAGGGAAATACTCAGCCATCACTGTGCAAGCCCAGGAATTAGATCCGTTAGTTCATCAGGACAGACCTGAGCAAGGAGGGGGTCCTGTCAAGAGGCTCTCTCCAGGAGACCTGAAAAATTCTGTGCGACTCCCCTCTTTGCCTTGATGGAGTTCTGCTAAGACACTGTGTAAAGCCTCCAGAGGTCTCTGGAGTAGCAGCTTTCTAACATGGAACACTGAGGAAAACAGGGCTAACAGTGAGTGAACAGCCCCGGCCTCATACCTGTATGGTTACGGATCTAGTTCCCCACAAAACCCCAAATGCCCCAGCAGGGGCCCCTGTGTCACCATCTCTGCATGCTACCCAACTACAAGGTGCCAGCCTGGGCACAGCACGTCCTCAGGAAGTCCTGCTTCTCTTCCTTCGACCAGAGGGCCACAGCACAGGGCCATGCTTGCTGAGACTGGACACTGAGTAGTTCCTATCTGTTCAGATGATGGTGGCCTTCAAGCAGAGGCAGCAGGTTACTGGCCCTGTTCCCTCCCTACAAGCCCCCAGCCATCCATGCTTACTCTGACAGCCTGAGGCGAGTTTTGCGGAACCTGAGGGTCGTCCATGGATTTCTATCAGGGTCATTCAACAAGCTTTTCTGTAGCCCCTAGCACAGCCTGGGTGATGGAGACACAGGGAGAAGTCCCCAGTCCTTACGCTTCAGGTGCCTTCACTGTAGTTTGGGGAGATGAGTGGTTAAATAAATACATGACAGCTTGGCCAATGCAATAGGCAGGGCCAGGCTTGTGACTGCGAGCCCTACACTGCCCAGCTCCTGTGGCTTCCTGAATGGCGGAGATCTGTAGAGCCATTAGCACAACTTTCCAGCAGGTGGCAGCCAAGTGCCTTGCTTGTTTTCCCAGTTGTGGGGCATGTACAAGATACAGGAGCCGTGTATCATTATTATCACAGTTGTTAGTGTCTTTCTACATATTTTGCTATGAAATTGTTTTTTTATAAAATAAAAGATACAGGAGCAGAACTGGAGGAAAAAATAATTAGCTTACTGGCTCATGTGTGTGTGCGCGCGTGTGCTTGTGTGCATGTGTGTCTACGTGCGTGTGCAGGAATGGGTAGTGGGAGTCGAAGAGGCCAGGAAGAAGGCGGCCTGGAGTTAGTGCTGCAAGTGTTTGCTGGCGGGCTGGATGGTAGAATGTGCGGGGAGCAGAGGAGGGCGTCTCTGCAGTGGAATTCCAGCCTGGAGAGCCAGCCGGGCGGAGCTGGGGAGCAGCTCCATCTGCGGCACTTGTACGCTCTCCACTCTCTTGTACTCCACATGCTTAAACGTTCTGAGAGCTCGCACTGGGAGCTGTGGGCTGGACGGACATCTGAGACCTCCCAAGGGGCGGGGACTGTGAATCTGGGGCAGTGTGTGAGCCAGAACAAGGCCAGGCTTCGAGGAGAAGCACTCCAGGGCAGTGCAGGGAGGAGAGCCCACAGAATTCCCCTCGATCTGCAACAGCCCTAGGGTTGACAGAAGGGTGCACAGATCTAATGAAAAGTCACCAAATGGGCTAGCAGGAGTTCCCCATGGGCGTGCCAAGAAAGGTCCTTTCGTGATAAATAGGATGTCTTTCCAAGGCCACTGAGAGTGAGCCTTTTAGAGCTTTCAATGATGCCAACAGCCTGCTGGTTAACCACCACTGCTACGCTCTGCCACGCTTCTCACTGAGGGGCAGGCGGAGAGAAGAAGCTACAGCGCTGCAGGCCTGCTGGGAGGACTCTCAGGCCTGGAGGTGGATGTCCAGATCATGGGGGACAGGGGTGGGGTGTGGCCCAGGTGGGCAGCGCACGAGATCGGTCCTGATGGAAGCCACTGGGTGGAAAGCAGTTCAGGGAGACAGCTTTTCACAGGTGTGATGGGAAGGACTGCAGAGTGACTTGGTGTCTCAGGACACCTAATTCCCCTTTGAATGTTCACAAATCATCTAAAAACAGAACTGATGCTGTTCAGTGCTTTCATCTTCTACGCCCATTTTAAAATAGTACTTAAAAGCATGCTCTCTGAGGAGAGATGATGGTCAGGTTCCGAACCCTGCACCATCAGGCACTAGAGTCTTAGGTCCAGCACAGCAGCACTTTGTCACTGGGCATACGTCTCGCCTGGGCGTGTCACGGTCTCCTGACCCTGACAACTGGGATGATCACATTGCCTGCCTTAGAGCGGCAGTGGAGATTAAAAAAGATACACAAAGTACTTGAAATCGTGCCTGGCACCTAATGGGCCCTCTGTAAGTGTTAACTACTATTGCTTTTCTCAAAAACCATCACAACAGGCTCAGGTGATGGTGCATGGCCTCTCTCCATTTCACAGGTGACAAAACTATGCTGAGAGGGCGAGTAACTCGAGCAAGGCCCATGATTCTAACTTTTTTTTTTTTTTTTTTAACTCAGGGGTTCTGGTACCTGCCTTGCAAGGGCAAGGACCTGAGTTCGATCCCCGGGACCAAAAAAAAAAAAAAGGCCCATGATTCTTACTTTTTTTTTTTTTTGGTCCCGGGGATCGAACTCAGGTCCTTGCCCTTGCAAGGCAGGTACCAGAACCCCTGAGTTAAAGAAAAAAAAAAAGTTAGAATCATGGGCCTTTTTTTGTTTTTTTGGTACCGGGGATCGAACTCAGGTCCTTGCCCTTGCAAGGCAGGTACCAGAACCCCTGAGTTAAAAAAAAAAAAAAAGGCCCATGATTCTACAGGAAGGTGAGTTAACCCAGGTCACTCCTACCTGACATCTGGAGTGGCCTCCATGCAAAATAAGAAACAGACACATTCCAGAATACGCAGGGATTTAAAAAGTCTTCAAACCAGCATCCCTAAAGGTCGATTAACATTAATTCCATAAAAACTGAATGATGCCGTGCGGGGGGAAGGGCGGGGGCCATGTCAGTATGGGGGTTCTGGGTTAAACAGAGAGGTTTCTCTTCTTCAAGGCTTCACGGACCTTCCCAGAGGCTCCCGTAACATCTGACACCTTGGGACAGTGGAGTCTTTAATTCATCGAGTGTATGCATCCACACACCATTCTTTAATTTCTAATATGTAAAGGGCAAGAGTTGGATGGAGCACACTAGGGGGAGTTCTGCTCCGCAAAACCATTCAGGACCAAAGGTCCCCTGCCCTGGGACTCTAGTGATTTCTTTGCCAGGAGCTGTTATGTAGCAGCCTCTTGGCTCCTCTGAAGCAGCCCTCACCCCGTGGCTCCTGCCCCATCTTTCCCATGAGGGTCAGACTCTGGACAGTGCTTGTTCTCTGGACTACCGCTGCCCTCTAACTCCTCACATCCTGTGTGTGACCTGAGCCCACTTCCTTCTGCCTGGACCCTGGAGGACAGCAGAGGGATCTGAAGCTACACAGAGCTCCCGGGTCTGCCTCTCCTTGCACAGGGCTCAGGCCTTGTCCTCTCCTACACCCCAGTGCCCAGCCCACAGACTGGCACCAGGCACCCGCATCTGAAGTCTGGGGGTCTATACCTGCCACATTCCTCTGCCTCACCCACTGAGCTCTGGAAAGCTGTCCCATCTGGGCACAGCTCTCTTCCTGCCCCTCACGGTCACCACACCCCTGCATTCAGAGACCACGGGGACAATCCTGGATGATACCCTGAAGGACCCACGAGTCATGCTCAAGGGCCGGAGAACTAAAGACACATCCACCTAGCCCCTTAACTTCACCGTTTTGTGTTTCTTTGTTGTTGTTTTTTAAAGCAACAGAGCAAGAGAAGAGATCCTGGACCTAAAGACTACAGGAAAAGCACTCTTCACTAAAAAACTTACTGCCTGAAGTTGAAGAGAATTCTGGAAAACATCTGCATCTTGTTCTAAAGAAAACAAAAGAATGCACTGCTGTTATTTGGTGGCAATGGGAAAGGCTGGTGTGAGGGACAGCAGGTTAGGTTGGGGACTCCTGGCAGATGGGCTGACAGAAAGGGGGTGCTAGACCCCAGGAAGAGCTGGGCTTAGAGGAGAAAAGCTACACTCCTTCTCTGAGGATATGGGGGCAGGGGGAGGGAGAATACTCAGCAGCAGTCAAAAGGGTTACTGAGGAACCCTGTCTGTGTGGCCTTCATCTTTTCACCACAGTGAATAGTAAGACTGGCCTCAAAAGTGCGGTGGCCCTGAGGACAGGCCCAGAAGGTGAGCCTGGGGTGGGGTGGGGGCCGCAGAGGACAGAGCATCCTGGCCAGCCACAGCTGAGGATCCAGGGCTGGCCACTCAGGTCTGTGGCCTTCCCCACGCCTGAGCAAGGGCCCTCCATACCAGGATCTCAACCAGTGGTGGGGTGAACAAAAGGCAGTCTGAGGGGGTGCTGGATGAGGCTGTCGGCAGGACAGAGCCTCCTGGTCAAGTCTTAGGGGTACCACCTAATAGCTGTGCATCCCGGACAAGTCAGGTGATCTGTAGGAGCCCCATCTCATCTCCTCCTCTGTAGCAAGGGGAGGACTCCCCTTCCCTGGGTTGTTGGGAAGACAGAATAAGCTCAATGTGAGAAGAGTACTTAGCATAGTTAGTCACCCACAGTCCCAGAAATGCACAATGGGTTTCACCTGGGTCTAGGGAAAAAGTATGAAGGAAGGCTTGGGAAAACTGGTGAAAGAACCTGGATTTAAAACCTCAGGGAGGAAGAAGCTCACAGATGGTGAGAAGGGGTAGGCAGAGGCACCACGAGGAGCTCAAAGTTGGGGAGATCCAAGACAGTGACCTCTGGGAGCCAGGAAGGAGGGGATGGGGAGTGCAGACGCTGGGGAGAGGAGCCTGGAATGGGGCCGGAAGACATCTGAGGCCAGCGTGTGGCAGCAGGGAGCACTAAAGGCTCTGAAGACTGAAAGGTCAGTGGACTTCTGAGACTGACCCCTTGGTTTTACTAAAGCACACACAGCCATGGAGCGGGGAGAGCCGAGGAGGAGGGGAGAGAGGGAGGGAAGGAAATGAGGGAGAGGGAGAGAAAAAGAGGGAGGGGAGGGGGAGAGGGGGTTCTGTCCTCCAGAAAGCTCGGGCTGCGACAGTGAGGAAGTTAAGTCCCTGGGTGATGATGAATAACAGAGTTCTGGGGTGCTTAAGGAGATGAGCAAAGGACAATGACCTCCCCCATCAGGGACAACACCCACAGGAGCAGAAGGCCAATCCAGGGGCAATCGCTACTGGGGTAGGAGTGGGGGCTGCTTCGCCAGTGGAGTGGAGGGGACTGGGGGCTCTGGTGACACCACCACACAGGGCTCAGGGGCACCTCCTGTCCCACTAGCACAGGTTTCAGCTGCCAGCGCCCCAGGCTTGAGGCATCCACCAACACACGGCTCGGAGCACCCCGGAGTGCCAGGTAATGTCTGTAGCGCAAGAAATGGTAATGTGAGGAAATTTCCACCACAAACCACATGCGGTGGCCCAATTTCAATTCGGGACAATGTTGTAATAATGAAGACGCTGTTAGTGTGCTGGCCCACGATCACTCATTAATCCCTCCACAAATATTTGCTGAGGGCATCCAAGTGCCAGGCACTGTTCTCCTCAGCAGTGCTGGGGACGGGGCGGGCAGACAAAAACCCTTGTCCTCATTTGGTCCGCAGGGGGAATGAGTTAAGTAGATTCTGCTGGATGCTGGCTGAGGCGGGAGGAGCGTGGGGCGGAAGCGGCCAGGAAGGCCCTGGGGAGGCCACAGGCCAAGTGGGGACCTGCTGAGTACCAGACAGCAGAGGGTGAGAGGAGACAGCCAGAGGAGAGGGAGCATCTGGCAGACCTTTGACTCTGCAGGAGGAGAGAGTCCCACAAAGGTTTTAAGGGTGGCTGCTGTCTTGTGTCCTGGGCCTGGGAGAGACAGCTTGGCTCAGCTCCCAACAGTGGGAGCAGAGGGGCAAGAATAGGCCAAATCCTGGTGGAGAGAGCAAGCAGTAGATTTCCTGACTGTCTAGACATGGGGGTGACAAGGAGTCTGGCGAATCCACAAGGCCCCAGCCAAGGGGACCCCTGGGGTGAAAATCCATCCAACACTCCACCTGCCAGGCTCACGTCCCTCTGACAGCTGGCCGAAGAGCTGCCTTTGTATCCTCCACCATCCAAGCAAGAATGCTGAGTTACTTCTCCAATGGCCCACTGTTGGGCGGAGGTATGACACAGACGACAACGCCTGCCTGCCTGCCTCCCTGCCCTCCTGCAACAGCGACCACCTCCCATTCACTGAGCAGCAGGCAGGTGCCTAAGACGGTGCTACTCCTCATTATGTCCTTAAGTGGCCTTGTGGGAAAGACACTCATCAACCTCATATCACCAAGTTGGAGAAGCGAAGCAACTTGTCCAAGATCACACAGTTGGAAAGGGGCAGAAAGAGGACTGGAGTCCAGATACGCCCGACTCCAGAGCCAGGACTCTGCACATGCCTTGTTGCTTCAGTGACTCAGCAAATAAAAGCAAAAGCTTGGGCCCAAGTGGGAGAAAGAGGGGCAGGGCAGGCTCACACCCATCGCTCCTGCCCACTGTGCCAGGCTGCCAAGACCAGTAATAGGCACGCAAACTAGGCAGAACCTTGGGGGAGGCAGATATATCTGAGGGCTTGGCTAAAGGTTAACCGGACGCTGCTTTCTATGTGAACTCTGAAGGCCAGATTCTCTTCGCAAGCTGTCCTCTTTCCTGCCCTGGCAAGTGGGGTATGAGCTTGTGGAGCGTCAGGGCCTTCCCTCACCCCAGATCTGAGCTGACCATCCAGGGTCTCCTGACCCTAGGAACAGCCCTGCAAATTCCTCTTGACTAAATCAGAATCAGCTCTTCCTCTTTCACTTGTCTCCTTCCTGTATGAAAAATTTAAAAAGAAAAACAAAACCTTCAGTGATTTCAGTTTCATTTCTCTGAGCCTTAGTTACCGTAGGTGAATGTGGAGTCCAAGGATATAAACAAGCCTGACTCGTACACTCCAGAAACATTCTATGAGAAAATGCTTAATGTCAGATGGCAACATAACAACCTACAAAGAAGCCACACTCCAGACCTTTATTCTGTGCTGATCAGGGATGTTTTGCTGAGGTCTCAAAGAGCTGATTCTGAGAGAAGGCAGGTAACTGTCCAGGTCTCACAGACTCCAAGGCTCTGACACAGGATGGAAACAAACCCACACAAAATCTTCTCTGCAAGCAATAAAAGGCAAATTCCTCAGTGGAAAAACAAGCAGAGAAAACAGAAAACCACAAACAAGTGAAACACAGAGACCAATAAATACATGAAAACTCCTGGAACTCACAGTGATCAAAATATAATAAATAAGGAGATGCTGCTTCCACTGCTTAGATTAGCCAAGATTACTCTTTAAAGATAAAATCAGCATTAGTGAAGATGCAGTCAATGGGCAAGTCAGTCTTCTGTGAACCAGAATATAAATGGCACACACTTTTTAAGAAAACTGGTAATAACTATCAGAAGCTTTAAAAATGTTTATCCTTTTGAAAAAAAAAATGAGAAAATGAAAAAATGGAAATAAAATATTTGTAAATAGGGAAGGGAGGAGGGGGTGAAGGGAAGGCAGGGGCATGGGGAAAAAATGAGAACTAAGACCTGTCATGTAAAGGTACAAGATCCCCATGATGAATGTAACTGTACTATGTACCTAAAATGTACCAATAAACTCAATGAGAAAAAAAAATGTTTATCCCTTTGACAAAGTAATTTCATGTGTAATTAGCATAAATATTATGGCTAAGGATATTAAGTGTTATGCAAAGTTCATTTAATAGATACATATCTATGTATGGATATAAGTATATTAACATTTACAGTAATTTTCTTACAGCATTATAATAAGAGTTAAAAAAAAACATCTAAATAGTCCAAAAGAGAGGACTGGTATATTTAAGATGAAATACAACTATTTAAATTACACTTTAAAGTATATAATAACATGGGAAATGTTTCTGCAAAAATATAGGTGAAAAGAGACACATTTAACTATATATGCAGTCTTCCTGACCTCTTCACTAATCTATAGAAAACAGATGAGAGGACATTCACAAGAATATTAAAACTGCTTCTCCAACTGGTGAGACAGGCCAGTTTATTTTATTGTAATGCCTCGATCTTCCATGTTTTTCTAAATTGAACATGAATTATTTGTATAATAAAAACTTAACAACAACACAACAAAAGGACTGGATGAAAATAAGCCAAAATTTTAACAGTAGTTTTCACTCAGGTTAAGATGATGAATACTGATTTTTATTTTTGGGCTTTCCATCCATTTCAAACTTTCTTTGAGAGTATGTAGCACTTGTGAACTAAGCAGGACCACAAACCTTATCATTAAGTACTGAAATTTATTGTAATCATATCGACATCATATAAAAGACAACTAGTTTTAAGATACAAACAATGAAGCACAGGGAAATCTTCAGGCACCGGTTATACCAGTCTACAACTTCATGAAATATTCAATAAAGGAAGTGTTCAGGGGCTCCAGACTTACTGACAGCGCATATATTAGTACCAAAGCCCCACTTAACAACTGGCACCGAGAGCCCTGTGTCTGTCCACGTGTGCTGGTCTTCAGTTCTGTACAAGGCTTCACCCCTAGGGGACGGTATTCGCAGGGAGCCCCCTGGCAACAGGTGCTCTTATGGAGATGCTCCTGGGTGCCAGACCCCTGGGGTCCTCCTGTGGAGCCCCTGCGCCTCACAAACAGGCGAAGGCCCAGCAGGGAGCCTACAGGAGCCTGGCAGCACCCCCAACTTTGACCTTAGAGTCAGTGCCAGAGGTACCCCCACCAGGGCCCATTTCTTCCCTGTGTCTGGGCCCCGCGCACACTTCTCAGGGTGTATATAATCACGCATAGGTGGGAGGGTAGACAGACAGAGATGGCGATGATGCAAAAATACAAGGGTGAAACAGATTCCGACTTTAGTTAGGGTCACACGTTTTCAAAGGCCAGGGGAACATTCAAAACACCCTCTTTCTCTAACAACAGATATAATTAAAACTCTGATTTCTACATATCCTCATGTTAAAAGCTTTTCCTAAGAGAAATGAAACCATTTCTTGTTTATTTCAAGTCTGACCTCTGGTCTCTCCAGCCAATGTGCAAACTAACACATATGCACATACGCTCACTCGCTTTCTCCCACCTTCAAAGGTAAAAGACAAATATTTTCAACGTGCTTTTCACTCTCTTGAAATGAAATTTGTCAATACTATCACCCGCCAACACCTAACACTACAAAAACAATCAGTATAATGTTCCAACAGGAACACAAAAAAATGAAGGTGATTAAAATAAGACAATATGTAAATCAATACGTAAATGCTGAGGCACAGCTCTACCAGAAGACATAGTGAATGGTATCACAAGATGCTGTAACTTTTCAAAATAAACAGTTCTCATATACTTTGTAGTTGCATTCCTGGAAATTCAGTATAGAGTAAAAATATGCACATATTATTTACATGCGAAAGGAAGTCAGATTTTAGGCTGAGATAGTTATACGGAGTTTTGCCTACATGAATGTCCACTGAATGTGAGGCAGCTGTGTAGATGAACAATCCTTTGCTCCCCAACCACTGTGTCTACCAGCACCCTTCCCTTTTCCTAGTAAAAGACCGGTCGGGTCACTGAGATGGCCAAATCACCCTCACATTTCCAATATGTCCTACAGGGGGCGCTAAGTACTCACTCAGAACCAAGTAACACAATTCACCCTCTAGCATAACCGAAAAGAGGCAGAAATTAGGGTATTTACTCAAATCCATTTAGAAAATCAATGGCAAGCAGGGCTACAAAAGGAGAAGGAATCGTGGAGGAAGAAGGAAATTATGATGCTAATATTTACATTTATCACTCAGACACTGTGCCAGGTGCTTTTTGTTATGCCCACGCAGGGCTTCATCTAATCCTATCAACCTCCCTGGGTAGTGCTCATATCGCCCCCATCTTTTCAGTAAATACACAACACTTCAGGAGGCTGTCTCCAGTCAGGGTCTCACTTTCACTCATGACACGGGCAGGTTTTATCCAGTGCTTTTTCTATGGCTTCAAGCTGTGCACTGTCAAAGTCTCCGGGCACACACTGGGGACCAGATCCTTCCCTTTGCTGCTTAGGTCTCTGGGATGCATGCTGTCTGAAAAGCACTTCACAAAAAGACAGATGGTTCAGTCCCAGCTGCAGGGCGTTCTGGCCCAGGCGTTAGTGCACACAGGAAGTAGACGCCACCCCGATGCAGCCGTAGGTCATCTTTCTCCCACTCATGGGGTCCTGGCGTGAGCCACCAGGAGCCATTCTAGGGGACTAAGCATTTGGCACCTGCACCTCTGGCTTTAGAGAGTAGGTGGTCAGTATTTCGTTCTACCTGGGCACAGCCAGGAACATTATGAGACTGAATACCACATTCACTAGGTCTGAAGAGGCAATCTGGGCCTGCAATTCTTAGGCCCCTCTCTCCCTCTCTTTGCAGCCCCTATAGTCATGATGAGGCACTTTAAACAGGAAGTCTATTGTGACAGACATCATGTTCTGGATAATAAAATATTAATAGCTCATATTTGTCACCTTGATCTAATCCACTACTTCAGGAGCCCTTTGGGGCCCGGCAGAGAAAGCACGAACCCATGTGCTGGTGACACAAGTGCAGAGGCCTCCGCCCTTCAGTCCATTTTGTCAAACAGACTCTGTAGAGGCTTCGTGGAAGATGGTTCAACTCAGGCTGATGTCAAGCGGTAATTTGCAAAATAAGTCATAGTAGGGCCGGCGCAAGCCTGGTGCACCCTGGGCTTATTTTTAGCACCATGAGGAAAAGGTTGCGAGATATTTGAGCACCAAGAGTTAAAGAGTACAGGCTCTAGACAACAAGCTCTGACTTCTCATTCTTTCCTTCATCTCCTCACTGGTGAAATGAGGATCACAACTGTACCACCTCCTATCGGGGGCAGGGGTGGGGAGTTACGAGCAGCAAATAAGACAAAGGACATTACAACGATGCCCGGCATACGGCAAGCCCTCATTAATGAATGTCCCCAGTTATTAGTATTCTACAGATTACCGTGTCACAGACACAGGGTTGGAAGCACTGGGGAACACAGCCCTGTGGAGGGAAATAAAGGAGAAAGAAGGTTCATGAGTCCAGGAGCACTATTTTTAGACTTCTGAGGTGGAATCTTGCCATGCCTAAAGACCTTTGCTCTGGGTGGCCACAAAGGGCAAAACTAGGTCAATGAGGAAACCCTGGCAACAGGTAGATTTGATGTCACAGTAAGGAAGGGTTTTCTAAGAGCCAGAGGTGTCCGATGGGCAGAAGGGGTAGGAGGCCTGGAGCACAGATCCCAAGTGGGCTTTCAGGGATCACACAGATAACCCTTCCTGCCCCAGAGACTGGCCAGAGGTGACCTTGATGCCCCTTCCCAGGGACCATTCTCACTTGGATAATGAGCCAAAAAGTGCTGATAGCTGGGTGTGACTGCTCAGCCAGTAAGAAGGCTGGACTTCCCGTCTGACAGCATACACAGCCTTCAGAACTTTCACTTACTGCTCTCAGAACCCCATGGTGTTGTTGGTGTTGGTGGTGGTGGTGGTGGTGGCAGTACTGGTGGTGGCAGTGACCACTAATGGCTATGAAACCGAAAGCATTTTTTTCCCCTCAATACCAGGGACTTAATTCAGGACCTTAATAAGACAAAGTGTAAAACGTTGGAGAATTTAAAGACAGTATCAATCACTAATATCATTCTTATCTGGAGGCATTCCAGTGATCAAAGTCAGCTGACTCCATGGGCTGTGTCTGGAACAGGAAGTACCCCAAACTCCTCTCTGGTGAAGGATTCAGGAGTCATTACAGTCTTCTACCCTGAACCACAGGCACAACTCCCTGGCCTGATCATGCAAACTCAAGTTATCCAGGCCAACCCGCATACAAGGAACAATTCTGGGCCACAGATAAGAGGCCTGGAGTAAGAAAAAGAAAAAGGAAAATCTGCTCCCTAAAAATCGGTTCAGAGGCAGGGAACCCAGGAGGCATTTTTCATCACGAAAATACTGCTTCCTTTATAAAACACAAAAACTGAAAGTAAGGTTTAAAATTAGAAACTATTTTGCCAACAAAAAACATTTGTATTGAAACTATAATAGATTCAAGAAAAAAATATAAAATTCCCAAACAACAGCCCATCGGCTATGTCCCAAGTACTTCCTGGCTTCTTGTCACTGCTAATTTCAATAATCTCAGCTCTGAGAACTCGAGAGTGGCATTGGGTATCGAAAGACTGAGAAGAAAACGTGTGGAGATGACCTGGGGGCTATTTTGTGTACTTGTTTACTTGTTTGCCATCGGGCAGTGCCCTGCACCATGCTTGAGAACCACTGGCCAGGCTGGCGAGGCTCTTACTGAGCAGGAAGAGGGATCGCCTCTTCTCAGTGAGCACAGACTCAATATTCCACAGGCTCCAGCTTTGGATCCAGGCCGCTAGATCGGCCCACAGCCCGAATTCCTCCGTCCCCAGCTCCCCGCCCCTCTGCAGTGGCAGATCATGGCCCAGCATGCACTGCCCTTCACTCTCTCTCTGGCTGGCTGTCTGAAGCCAAATCCCACTGTTTCTTCCTTCCCTGTAAATCGCTCCTCTCCCACTTGTTCCTCTCCCCACTGACTGCTACAGCCTTAATTTAGGCCCACACCACCCCGCTCCCAGCCCACTCACATCCTCTATAACCACTGGCCTCCAGTATTGCCGAGAGGTGACTTTGCAGCCTATCCTCCCTCCGAAAGGTTTCCTGCAGTCCCTCCGCCTCTCCCAACCTCAGAAAAACAGCGCATACCCAGAGCCACCCTGGCCCAGGGCACTGTGCCCCCCACAGAGCACAAGGCAAAAAAAGGGACACAGTTCTCCCTTCACATGCCAGCTCCAGTTCATTGATATTGGATGCTAAGGTCAGAGAAGAGGCCACCAGGACCAGTTATTCTTCTGCCTGGGCACGAAGGATTAGACAGGCAGCCCACCTGCCCCCCACAGGCCGCCCCAGGAAAGGGTGGGGCATTCTGTAGGGCTCAGTGCTGCCTCAATGGCCCACTCCTAGGGCACCTCTCAGACTGCAATATCCATCTCTTCTGCCACCTACCACTTACCGCACCATACGTTCCCGGCTCCCTTCACTCCACAAATGTGCCCCACCTCTTTTTATTAGAAAACTTTATAGCATCTATAAAGCTTCTCCCAAGTGAGTCAGACAGCAACCGAGTTAACCTTTGTTTTGGTACCCAAACACACAGATTCCAAAATTCCTCCTGCTCACCATCTCCACCCTTCAACTCCTCTGTTGTACACACATATAACTCAGTCTGCTTATGTTAAGGCAACTCTATTCCGGGGTCCTTGTCTTCTGAGACGGAACCCTTGAATTGTAGACATCAGATCCATTTAATTTATTGGCTCCCAGACTCATCACAGAACAGCAGTGCTGGGAGAAGCACAGAGACCATAGCCTAGCTCTACCATGACTCCCTGGGACCTGGGTGACAGCCCCCTCTTTGGAACTCAGCTTCCCTTCACTCTTTTACAGGAAGGCATAGTTGAACTAGAGGGTCTCTGAAGTCCCATTCAGCTCTAACACACTACAAGAACATAGGCAAAAAGCACTGGATTCATGTTTCCCGTGACGATGTGTTATAATCACTCAGGCTGAGCTCAGCGAGACAGCACAATACTGCTCCTTTGAGTGGCACAGATCCGCCATTGCAATGAGCAAAATCCTAGACTGGGTATTTAGTGCTATGGGATGTATGTTTGTACAGCTAAGTATAATGGACAATGAAGAATGATTTTATCTCCCTTCGAGAACATAAGTACACTATTCTATATTTGTACCTTCCATCTCTTAATTTAGATGGGAAGAACTTTTTCTGATCAGCTCTCACTTGCCAATAATTTCGTTCTACATCTAAATGAAGAATGGGAGTCATATAAGTTCACAGATTGAATGGATGGCTGATTTACAAAGCCCTGAGAATGTGGCTGCAGGCTGACGCTGGCAACCCCATAATTAGATATGGCATGCTTTGCAACGATGTATTTTTTACTGTTTTTTAATAACTC
Source organism: Fukomys damarensis (assembly GCF_012274545.1). Taxonomy (NCBI): domain Eukaryota; kingdom Metazoa; phylum Chordata; class Mammalia; order Rodentia; family Bathyergidae; genus Fukomys; species Fukomys damarensis. The sequence continues at coordinate 16,272,483 of NW_022900928.1, forward strand.
AGTCTTCCTTCTGGGATGAGGGGAAAAATGGAATTTGTTAAAAATAAATCCAGATTTAGTGGCTTTTCAGCCTTCTGCTGCTTGTTGCTCAAAAATAGTCTATAAATAAGAGAAGCCCTGCCCTATAGTGCACTGTAAACACCCACAGATACTCAGAGCCAAATTCTTCCAATTATGACCCTGTGCCTGTTGCCAGGCTACTGCGAGGACCTACTTGAAAGGCAGCCATCTAGGCCATTTCCTGATTAAGCTGCCCTGCAGCAAGGAATCAAGGCCTGCAGCTTTGGCATCATATCTAGTCTCAAATAATTGCTCCATGTTCTTGAAATGGAGTCTTTTCCTTGTGATAGAATTACAATTCAGAGGTTAGTGAAAAACCACCGCCCATCCGTCCATCTGCCTAGGCTGTGTGTGTGTTTAAGATACGGGCTGTCATGTGTTGGATTAAAATCAGGTAGCAGAAGTGCATTCACAACCACATCTCTAATTGTGTTGAGCAAATCAGGGTCACACAAAAATAGGTCAACTGTGGACATGACAAGTGAGCCAGATGCAGCCTGCCCTTCTGCCCACCAGCTTCCTCAGAACAGTCTGGGCCACCATGGCCCAACCCATCAGGATGAGGTGGTCGTTTAAAAGTTCCCACCGCACCCCAAGAGCGGCAATGGGGTTGGCATCGGGTGTCGGTCTTACTGCTCTGCAGTTCAAATGCTAGTACATGAGTTGGGCCTGTGCTGCCACTTGGCTACTGTGTGGCCTCCACAAGCCCTTCAAGAACCAAGAGGTTGCAGCACACCACCCTCTCACGGAGAGAGAAGTTACTTCCAGCTCCTCAGAAACTACAGGGCTCAAAGCAGCACTGAGCAAAAAGGGCTCTGGCTAGAAAGGAATCACCCTCCCACCCAAAACCATCCTCTTTGTTCACTGTGGGCTCAACGGGGTGCGTACACCAAGAGCGGCACTCAAGGCCTTCATGGGGCCAGAAGATACGGTTCCCAGCCCAGGAGTCCCAACTCCGCAGGGGAAGGCCACGACTGGACAAGTACTTCCCCAAAGAGAAATGATCCGCACTTTGTGGTCAGATTTTCCAAACTCAACCTAGGGAGGCAGCACTGTTTAAAGCAGGACTTCTGGAACACTTGGAACCCAAGAGTCACAAAACACTGACCCTCTCCAGTGAGGGCTCCCTCAGCTTTCTAATATAAAGCGGTCCTTCCTGTGACTCTCACAATGCCCCTGGATTCTAACCCCTTAATTATAACATTATCTTATGCACTTGTGCCTACTCTGTTTAGCGCATATCAGGAGAGCGGAGACTCTGTCCTCTGTCTTATTCTTGACTGTTTGCAGAGCCACTGGAACACTCACTGGTTCTTAGTAGGTGGTCAATAAATACCCACTGAAGAAGCCAGGCATGGTGGTGCATGTCTGTAACCCTATCTGAGGCAGGAAGATTACAGGCTCCATGCAAGCCTGGGCAATTTAGCAAGATCCTGTCTAAAAATAAAAGATTCAGAAAGGGCTGGGAAGGTAGCTCAGTGTGACAGCCCTGGGTCCAATCTCCAGTACCAGGGTGGGGCACAAAACCCACTGAAGAAATGCATGCCTAACAGACCTCTGCAAGAGCATTCTACAGCCTGGGCTCCCTGAGTCCCCACAGCAGAGCAATGAGGTGACTCTACTGGACCTTCTGTACACGAGAAAAATGGAGGCTCAGAGAGGGTAGGGGCTGTGCTTTGCTCAGAGTTGCACATGTAATAAGTGACAGAAGAGGGATTCAAAACCAGCCACAGAGAGTTCTGATTCTGGCTCTGTAATGAACGTCTATTGCTCTTACAATTTAGAAAAGCAAAGAAGAAAAACTGTGGAGGAACAACTGCTCATCGGAGACAGCTTTGTATTGAAGGATCTACTAGATGGCACATTCAGTTACTGCAATCAAAATCAACTTACAAAGGGCACTAACCCCACAGCCAGAGCAAAAGGAAGGGTTCTGGGGCCTTCATTCGTTCCCTGGCAGTAACAATCATTGCTGCTGTCACTGTCGGGAACAGCAGCCTTATTCCCAGCGGTTCACTGGGAATGGTCCAAGGAGAAGCCTAGAAGCCAGGTTGAGGTAAGAAGTTAAGGTGCTTGGAATCTGCCTTCTCCCAAATTCTTATCTAGAAAAGTGGAAAAATAAATGTTTTTAAAAAGAGTATTATTTTAGAATTGAACTTTCAAAAACTGTAAGTTAAAAAGTAGAGATTTGTACTTACCCGAAGGGGGACCATGAAGCGCTGCTGAAGCTCAGCTTCTCCCCTATACAGTCTACAAGTCACAGTAATATTCCTGTTCGTCTGCTGTTTTACAGCCAAAAAACCCTCCCCAATCTGTCTATTAGATACACACTATGACTTGAATTTATGCACAAATCCCATCGAAAAGGACAGGCCAGTTCTAGTGTGGGAAGATATTTCTTAAATATGAGAAATAAATGCAAATGGAAAATATGATGAGACAGGTATGTCCGAAACTACCAGGATGCTTAGCAGCCTTCAGAAACACGTACCCTAACCATGGTTGTGAATGAGGAACAGCACAGAACCCAACCTTGGGAGTCAGGAATTTTCAACTGGGATCTCCGGATACACTTTGGAGAAAATATCTCATGAAGAGTGTTGGGCTTCTAAGTATTTATCACATGCTTTATTTTTTCTGGGCAAAATTTATAAATTTTACCAGATTCACAAATGGACCTATGACCCCAAAGAAGCACCCACCCAGCCTTTCTGCTGCTGAGCCTGTTTGATGTGGACAGTCCCACTGATGACACAAACTTCCATAGGGAAGACAGCCTGGCTGGCCCAGAAACAAGATGATATTGATGGGGGTGGAACCCGTCCAAGCGCCTTCCCAAACAATCCGGCCACTGGGAACTGCTCCTTCAGTGACTGAAAGGAGGCCACCGGCTAACAGGAACCAAGAAACTGCTAAGCCTTATCCTGAGCTCACTGGCCCCGACAGGGACAAATGGCACACTCAAAAAAGATCAGGACAGCCAACTCCAGGACCAGAAATTCAGACAAGATAAACTTGGGAGCAACGATGTGGGACAGGAAAAAGAATAAAAGCTTTGCAGCCAGGCAGGGTTCCACCTACACAGTAGCTGTGGGGCCCTGGGACAGGGATGATGGTGGTGGCGATGATGCTGATGAAGATGACGATGACAATGAGGACGATGACAAGGACTCTATCTGCACCGCGTTACGGCTTACTGACAGCGCAGTATCGAGCACATAGTAAACAAGAGCTTCTGCACTAATAAATAGCACGCGTTCTTTCATTTCCACAGCAAATCCCTGTTTATCTCCATTTCCAAATCTGGAAAAATAGTTAAAAAGAGTAAGCGGCATTCCCAAGGGCCACGGCTAGCTGGGATTCCCTCCGGGTTTGTTTACCTCTAAGTCCATACACTTACCTGCTATTATCATTAAAAAATGATAACAATTCTAACTACCCTGCATTAGACAGAATGCACGTGAGGTATTTAACACCACGTCTGGCACAGGGGAAGAAGTTCTCCAGTGCGGCTGCTCATGATATTGCTTCGACAGGGGGACTTTGGGGAGGGGGCGGGGGGGGCGCCTGGCTCTAGAGACAGTACAGCTCTTCCCTTCACAGGGCTGGCAACACAAGCGGGGACCCAGGAACAAAGCACAGGGGCTGGGAGGACGTGCCTCTGTTGGGAGCACAGGGGAACTCGCCAGCAAGATGGGCAAGAACGTGCTTCCTCAGAAATAAAAGGATTTTCATCCACACTTGGAGGATGGAATTTTGAGAAGAAATAATTCAAGTACAAAAAGACAATCTCAGAAAGGCCATACCAGAGAGCTGGGAGCTGCTCTGCAGTCTCCACGCACAGTCTGGCCCCGAGAGTGCGGTCAAGGAGGTGGTGTCAGTCAGCGGCAAGGCCCAGGTCAGGACAGTGTGGACCCTGGAGGTCTGACTCCCAGGTACCGAGGGAGGCAAGGGCTCCAGACCAGCTCATCCCCTCTTGCTGATCTTATAAAGAAATCACCATGCCAAGTTATCCCACTAGAAATCCAAGATGCTCAGAGGTCTACGGGTCCTGTCACCTGTCCCCTCATCTCCCCTGCAGCATACAGGCTCAGCAGCAATTTCCTGCACCATTTTCACAGCCTCTAAAGTAGTTGTGCTGCCTCCCTCCCACAGCCCGGCCCCCACACTGCCACCAGCTGGCTTTCTAAAATAAAAGTGCTGACCGCGTCACTCACCTCCTGAAGATGTCTACTAGACCCGCACCGCCTGTGGCAAAAATGTCTCTGCTTGCACACAGGCCTGCGCTAGCTTGTTCACTTGTTCATTCACCCATCTAGTGTTTGATCATCGCTGCCCGTGTGCCGGGCTCAGTTTTAGTCTCAGGCATGGTGAGTGGAAGACACAAGACAAAGACCTTTCTCACAGATTTAGGCAAATAGTAAACAAGAATATGAAGTCGGGTGGCGATGGGTGCTGATGAAGAAAACAAAGCAAAGTAAAAGGACAGAGTGATTGCTGGTGGAAGGAGTACAATGGTGCTTTTTTTAGACAGGTGAGAGAGCAATGGAACAAAAACGGGAACGGAGTGAGGGTGTGCCAGGCCAGATGTGGGGAGAGAAGGACCCAGGCTAAGGACAGCAAGTGCAAGGACACCAAAGAGGACCAGCAAGAAAGACACAGTGTCTGACACGGAGTAAGCAGAGCAGAGCATGGAGAGATGAGCACAGAGAAGTTAGGGGCTGGCAGGCCACAGCAAGAGGTTTAGATTCCATTCTAAGGCAGCCAAAAAACCACTGGGGAGTTCCGACAAGAAAGCAAAAGGGAGAGAGTCCCAGGGAGAGGGGCAGTGGCTTCAGGGCACACTCTGGAGGAGGAGCTGTCTGGAATCGCAGACAGTGATGTGCAGGATGAGGGAAGGGGCAGCATCAACCACGATGCCCGCACTCTGGGACTAGGTGGTGCCACGTAAGACAGGGAAGACTGGGGAAGAACAAGGTGGTAGGGCAGGGGGTTTGGCTCAGTGGTTCCTGCACCTGCCTTGCAAGCTTAAGGACCTGAGTCCAATCCCTGGTACTGGAAAAAAAAAAAAAAAAAAAAAAAAGGTTTTTGCCTTTTTTGGTTTT